>NC_088988.1:20917508-20987508 GCF_963932015.1 Anas acuta | reverse complement strand
TTATTATCAATGATACCATATATAATATTCCCACAACAATACTTAACTATGAGAGGGTAGGGATTTAACACTACTACATGACTAATTTACTACCTTCAAACATAAAAAGGAGAGCTTGGAAAGAAAGGCCTCATATGAAGCTGCATAAAACAGAGCAGTACTATCATGCAGTGGTGCTTAATAATGGCACTGGCATTTTGTTAGCATCTCTACAAGAAAAAATTCTTCTTAGGGAAGGATAATCTACAGTCAAATCTGATTGAAGTCAAGAGAAACATTGGTTGATTTCTTTGAAAGATGTCTGTCTGTCCCTGAATTTGACTGTACACAATACATTCTGCAACAACGAGTCAGATTGTCAAGGCCAGAACCAGGTGCCTATGTTACTTGTATCCTTCTACATCAGTCATACTGTAGGGAGCAGACAATTAATTCTGGAGCAAAATTGAAAGTCAGAGGCAGAGTGTGAAAGAACAGAATGACAATAATAAAGTGCCCCTGCCTCACATTAATCTCCCTCACTTCAGGGCTGTCAGAGGCGGCCTGGCGGTGACTAATGCCAAGCTTTGCATACAGTGGTCACAGACATGAGCAGCATGCTCCCTTTACAGCATCCGCGATTCGCTTTGTTGAGTTTTTGACTCCTACGGAATCATTGAAAAAAAATAGCCACTGGTCATAGGTAGCAGGATGAAGTTCCTTCATCATACACCTATTGATCAATGGGCAGCATTCGCAGGCTTGGCTTAAAAAAAACAAACAAAAAAACCAACCAAACAAAAAAAAAAACGGAATCCTGACAAATACAGGGAGATTAAATTAACTTTTTGAATGGATGAGCTCAGCAGATAGGGGTTAATAAGTTTAGCTTTGAGGATGTACATATCATGTGCATGTCCCAGCATCAAGACAAAATGATCTTGCACCTCTATAGATGCACTAATCCATTAACATTGCAAAAGACTTTGATGCACATTTGGGAATTGTGTTCCATTGATTTTATTGTCATCTTTTTTGCACAAATAGTAAATAGGCTAACATTTAAGGAATGGTGTAATTATTCCCGAAAAGCAAGACATCAATGTAAAGTTTATTGTTGCAGACCAGACATTTTGACAGGAATACTGTAATATCCCCAAGGTGTCACTGGGTTACTGAAAAGGTTAAAAATTGGTGCATTGTGTCAGAGAAGAAAGGCAGTAACAACAAATAGCATTCAAAAAATCACAGGCACTTCTGTAGGAGAGTGGAAATGTGTCATGTAACAACATGCAGCTTCTGTAAGTGGATTGCTGCACTGAAGAAGACAGTGAAACATATCTAATGAAAACGCTTCCTCCACGATCAGTGTTTCAAGGCTCTCTCTCATTATTTAGAATGCAAAAATAACTTTCCTCTCTGGTTCCTCCTTCTATTTAATGCGAATCTCACAAATGCCAACTTGTGGAGTTTGATAGGGCTGAGTTGAAAAATTTCATTTATCTTCTCTGATAATCGTGAGAGAAAATTCTCACACAGGACTGTACTTGCCAGGCTACGCTGTTTTTTCCTTACTAGATGTTTGTATGTGTACTAAATCGGGAGGACAGCAGTATTTTTCTGGAGTGTTTTTGACTAGGAGAAAAATACTTGCAGTCCTGCATTGTAGTTGACCAGCAAAGAAGCATTCATTAGAATATGAATGAGAAGAGGGAAAGAATATACAGAAATTTATTGGATCTAACCAAGAATATGTTTTATGTTTAGGTATATTGTTGGTTAGCATTCTAGAAGACTAAGAGAGAAACATATAGGTCCTCTTGTATTCTGAATATGGTATGTTATTTGATCAGGAACTGAAATGTATTTATAGTGACATTTTGAGACTTACATGTTGCCAAGAACTATAACTAACTTTCTTTCTTTCTCTCTTTCTTTCTTTCTTTCTTTCTTTCTTTCTTTCTTTCTTTCTTTCTTTCTTTCTTTCTTTCTTTCTTTCTTTCTTTCTTTCTTTCTTTCTTTTTCCTAGGAAAACTTATTTCCATTAACAACTCAGAAATCCCACTTTTAAGTTAAAATATTTTCATAGTATTCATAGCATTTCCCATAGTTTTTTCTTCATGCTTCTTAATTGGATATCTAATTGTTTTTTCTTTAAGAAGATAATAGGAAATATAAAATCTCCACCACTAGCCACCAGTATGGTTTGAATCTGGGAACTCAAACACAGGTATTTAGTGCTTGTTTGAACTAAGGAAGGAAGTCTGCTACCTGGCAGCAGACTTTTATCCTTTATTTGGATTAGCCATTTAATGTGTTGCAAAACATATGTTACAAGCATTGTACAAAAGCACAAGATATGTGCTTATATTATATGCCAGACATTTCCAAGAATATCAACACGAGTACATTTAACAGTATGTCAGTCATTCATCTTGGGCCTCCATTTTAAATGTCATTCTAAATTCTAGGTTATTTAAACAGTTTATGCTGCTGTTGGCATTTTGGAAGGTTGGTGAAGGCTCATAGAAGCCACCTTGGTTTGTGCATTACCTGCCAGATCACGCCCTAGTGCCTGTTGTGCAAGTTCTTATTGGCAGAAAGGAGGAAGGCTTCAGTTTCACACTTCAGGTTCATTTAGAGGTAGAAAAGTGTGAGAATTGCAGCTCTTATAACCTCAAAAATTATTTTTGGATCTAGCTTGTTTGATCTGAGATATATGCAGACATTAAGACCTTCTGAATTTTGTGATGGAAATAATTTAAGAAACACTCATAATGCTACTACTTTCTCACCTGAAATCCCACAACTGATCTCAGCTGCAGACACAGAAGAGCTGCAACTAATAAATGGTGAATATAGCATTCCCTGGTTTATATCCAGTGACTTTGGAGTTTCTCAAATGAGATAGAATTTTGGTTTTCAGAGCTATGTAGAATGTGCATGTAGCATGGTAGTTCTACTAGTTCTGGGAAGAGTCACAGTTAGGAAGCTGTCAATTGAAACAGCATAGTTCAAAAGTTTTGAATAAATCATTGGTGTATGAATCCTGCATCCTCATCTGACCTAGATGTGGTAGATCTAATTATGTCAGTGCTACATACTTTTAAATGCTTCTTCTTCTTTGACACCAATACATTTATTTTATTTCTATTTAGCTGGCTGAAAAAAGAAAATGATTTCCCCATCTTTTTTCTTCATTGTATTTTATAGAGGTGTAAAACATCTGGCTTTCTTGCTATTTTTACATGAGAAATAAGATGCACCTAGAAATTCTGGATTTTGTTTTATGGGAGCCAAGAACAACTTATACATAAAGTGCAAAACTAACACTGCTATAGAGAAGAAAAAGAACGAATCTTGGTTTCTGCATGATGCTAGAATACCTGAGTTCTACTCACCCTGCTGAAGGTATATTATCTTCTAGAATATACACCTGTTTTGGCTACTGGTTGGGACATGCTGCTTATACTGATACTGCTATATCCATAAAATCCAAAGGCAATTTGGGGGGGGGGGGGGGGGGGGGGGGGAAGGAGGCAGCGGCACAGACTGATTTGCCTACATTCAAGATGAAAAATCCTGTATTTTAATCCAGATTGGAAGATTAATAGGTGTTTAGCTGCCCAGATTGCATTCCTACATCTAAGCACAAAATTAGACTTTACTATATTTATATATCATTTTGAAACAGGGAGAAATTCTTGTAGTTTTTACAATATTGTCCAGTAAGGACAAAGTTCTATAAAATTTTGGAAATTAACGTATTTGCAAATAAGTGTAATTTTGCAGTATAACATGTTTATGTTCACAAAACAAATTCAGCAAAAGCTGTATTACTGTAGCGTTCCCATTTTTACTTTACTATGTATTACCATGCTATGTCCAACTCCTACGGGTATTGCATGGGCATTGATTTATCTTTTCGTTTTATTATCTTTTTGTGATTTTTTTTTTTTCACTGTGTATTGGGTCTGGCTGGAATGTTAACTTTCCCGGCAGCAGCCCATACAGTGCCGTACTCTGTACTTGTAGCTGGAACAGCAGTGTTATCACACCAGTGTTGTGTCTGCTGCTGAGCAGCAGTGGCACAGTATTAGGCCTTTCTCTAACCCTCCTAGGGAGTGGGCAAAAGGTGAGGAGAGAAACATCACTAGGGCAGCTGGCCTAAACCAATCAAAGAGATATTCCATACCATGTGATGTCACACTCAGCAATAAAAGGTGGAAACAGGAAGAAGAGGGGAGGGGTGGGCTCTCGTTTGGAAGACGTCGGTCCTCCTCTCGAACACCGGCTGCGTGCGTTGAGGCCTTGCTTCAAGGACGTGGTCAATCATCGCTCATTTGTGGGAAGTAGAGAGTAATTTCTTTCCTCTGCACTTCCATATAGCCTTCATTTATTTTGTTTGTTTGTTTTCCTCCCTTCTTTTTATTTTCCTTTTTTCCCCTCCCTTTCCCCTTTCCCTTTTTATTTCCCCTTAGTTAAATTGTTAGTTCGGTAGTCTTTATTTTATTATTATAATTATTTTCCCTTTAATTAAATTATCCTTATCTCAACCCGTGAGTTGTTCTTTGCTTTACTTCTCCCCCTCCTCATCTAAAGGAGGGGGAGTGAGAGAGCGGTTGTGGGGTTTAGCTGCCCAGTACGGTAAAACCACCACAGTCCTTTTTGGCGCCCAACGTGGGGCTCGAAGGGTTGAGATAACAATAGAATTGATTAAACGCATATAACTAACACACTTGCTTGCTAGTAACCATGTACATTGCCCTGTTAATAATAATAGCTTTGTTCCTATCTGGGCTTCTGGAGTCGGGGCTATCGAGGATCAGAAGCCAATTACACCCCAACTGAAAAAGAAATACTCACAGCATATGAGGGTGTTCGAGCTGCTTCAGAAGTTGTGGGTACAGAGGCACAGCTCCTCTTGGCACCGCGGTTACCTGTGTTACATTGGATGTTCAAAGAGAAAATTCCCACTACACACCATGCAACTGATGCTACATGGAGTAAGTGGATAGCGCTAATTACACAGCGGGCTCGAATGGGAAAACCCAATCGCCCAGGAATCCTGGAAGAGATTATGGACTGGCCGGAAGGCAGAGATTTCGGAGTACCAACAGAAGAGGTAACCCGTGCTGAAGAGGCACCACCATACAATGAGTTGCCAGAAGACAGAAAGCGGTATGCGTTGTTTACTGACGGATCCTGCCGTGTGATAGGGAGTCATCGGAAATGGAAAGCTGCTGTGTGGAATCCCATACGACGAGTTGTGGAGGCCATGGAAGGGGAAGGTGAGTCGAGTCAGTATGCAGAAGTAAAAGCCATACAACTAGCCCTAGATATCGCCGAAAGAGAAAATTGGCCAGTATTGTATCTTTATACTGACTCATGGATGGTGGCAAATGCTCTATGGGGGTGGCTGCAGCAATGGAAAGAGAGCAACTGGCAGCGCAGAGGTAAACCTATCTGGGCTGCTACCCTGTGGCAAGATATTGCTGCCCGGGTAGGAAACCTGGATGTTAAAGTACGTCATGTAGATGCCCACATGCCCAAGAGTCGCGCTACTGTAGAACATCGGAACAACGAAGAAGTGGATCGAGCTTCGAAAATTGAAGTGGCTCAGGTGGACCTAGACTGGGAACGTAAGGGTGAGCTGTTTGTAGCTCGATGGGCCCATGAAACATCAGGACATCTGGGGAGGGATGCCACTTACAGATGGGCTCGTGATCGAGGGGTGGACTTGACCATTGAAGCCATCACACAGGTTACCCATGAGTGTGAGACCTGTGCTGCAATCAAGAAAGCCATGAAGGTAAAATCTCCCTGGAACAGGGGGAGATGGCTAGGGTTTAAATATGGTGAGGCCTGGCAAATTGACTATATTGGACCACTTCCAAAAACCCGCCAAGGCAAACGGTACATACTCACCATGGTAGAAGCAACTACTGGGTGGTTGGAAACATACCCTGTAAACCATGCCACGGCCCGAAATACTATCTTGGGCCTGGAAAGACAAGTATTGTGGCGTCATGGTACACCAGAGAGAATTGAGTCTGACAATGGGAGTCATTTCCGAAACAATCTTGTTACCTCCTGGGCAAAGAGGCATGGTATTGAGTGGGTATACCACATCCCTTATTACCCACAAGCCTCTGGGAAGGTTGAGAGGTACAATGGACTGTTAAAGACTATGTTACGAGCATTAGGTGCTGGGACATGGAAACAATGGGACACAAATCTACCAGAAGCCACTTGGCTAGTTAACAATAGGGGGTCTGACAGCCGTGCTGGTCCTGCCGAAACAAAACCCCTACACACTGTGAAAGGAGCTAAAGTTCCCGTAGTGCATGTAGGAAGGTGGATGGGGAAGGCAGTGTGGGTTGCTCCTGCCTCGGGAAAAGGCAAACCCACTCGTGGGATTGTCTTCGCCCAAGGACCAGGGTATACCTGGTGGGTCATGCAAAAGAATGGGGATATCAAGTGTGTGCCTCAAGGAGATTTGACACTGAGAGAAAACTAATCTGTAATCTAAGTTATATGTTGTAGGAAGATGCTGTAGGATCAACGACAGGTCAACTTCGCAAGGAGCCGGGCAGTGCAACAAGGACTTGAGCTAAGCTGGTGCTCGCGTCCAGACATCCAACTCCACCTGCCTTGAGTGACCACTTTGGCAGATGAAGACCTAATCGTCAACAGTTCTTATGAACGTTTTCCAAGAAAGACCTATGGAATGAGAAGATACACCTGCCTATTAATCTTGTCCTATTAAATCCTTGTCCTGTTAAAGGACAAGGAATAATGATGAGGATGCTTGTATGCTAAAGTATGGGGATCTGAGTGTGACACAAATGTTATGGAATAAGGGGTGGAGGTTGTATTGGGTCTGGCTGGAATGTTAACTTTCCCGGCAGCAGCCCATACAGTGCCGTACTCTGTACTTGTAGCTGGAACAGCAGTGTTATCACACCAGTGTTGTGTCTGCTGCTGAGCAGCAGTGGCACAGTATTAGGCCTTTCTCTAACCCTCCTAGGGAGTGGGCAAAAGGTGAGGAGAGAAACATCACTAGGGCAGCTGGCCTAAACCAATCAAAGAGATATTCCATACCATGTGATGTCACACTCAGCAATAAAAGGTGGAAACAGGAAGAAGAGGGGAGGGGTGGGCTCTCGTTTGGAAGACGTCGGTCCTCCTCTCGAACACCGGCTGCGTGCGTTGAGGCCTTGCTTCAAGGACGTGGTCAATCATCGCTCATTTGTGGGAAGTAGAGAGTAATTTCTTTCCTCTGCACTTCCATATAGCCTTCATTTATTTTGTTTGTTTGTTTTCCTCCCTTCTTTTTATTTTCCTTTTTTCCCCTCCCTTTCCCCTTTCCCTTTTTATTTCCCCTTAGTTAAATTGTTAGTTCGGTAGTCTTTATTTTATTATTATAATTATTTTCCCTTTAATTAAATTATCCTTATCTCAACCCGTGAGTTGTTCTTTGCTTTACTTCTCCCCCTCCTCATCTAAAGGAGGGGGAGTGAGAGAGCGGTTGTGGGGTTTAGCTGCCCAGTACGGTAAAACCACCACACACTGTCAAATTCTGTTTCTTGTTGTAGTAGTATTTTTCATGGTAACAGGGAAAGGTAAGTGAGCCCATAAGCATCTAGACAGCTGTTGAATAAAACGTAGATCTTCCTCTTAAATATGATCAATATGTTTGTTGTTCATGGTACAAACAGCGGATGTCACTTGTTCTTATTGGAAACAAAAAATCTTACTCTTAATTCTGTTTTAACCAGTTAATAGCAATTTTCTCCTTAAGCCCTTCAGTGTGGTTTGCAGGCAGCATTGACCGAAAAAGAATTTCTATTAGGCTATTCTTTTTTGATGAGACAGAAAGTGAAGAATACAGAAAAAAAAATTTGAATATGAGTCACTGCTAAATATTAATTAAACAAGATGTCAGATATTAGGATAATTCAGGTGGGGAGGGATGCCATGAAATCATGTAGTCCAATCTCCAAAGTCTGCTGCTTCCCTATTTATGACTCTCTTTACCTAAGTACTCATGAAACTGATCTGAAATGCTGAACCTGGTTCTAACTCTACATTCAATGATTCAGTGTAGCCCTGGTGGTTTTACCACTGGGTACAACTTACTGGTAAGTTAATTTCTCTCCTGATGAAATGTTTTGGAAATTTGAAAATTGTTCTGTGTTATGGAAAAGCCAATTCAAATCCATCTCTACCACATCTAAATATCTTATATGGCCTGAAATCACATTTTCAGAGAAGCAGATTGTAGCCATGCTGATTTGATGACCCCATATCTTCTATGGAATATAACAGAGGAGACTGCTTAGAACATCATGCATTACTATGAAGTGAATTTCATAGTCCAGGCCCTGTAATGACATCTTTCTATCCATCCCCTGCAATGCATGCAGCAGGAGTATTCCATCTGTTCATAATGAAGCATAGCAGGGGAGGGCATCTTATAAATAGACAGCTTCCCTGTCGCTTAGAGTTTTATTTAAGAACATTGCAACAGTATTTGCTCACGACAAAGATTTTTAGCTATTCATTTGATAAAATATCTATGGATGTTGAATAAACCAAATTAGCCAGTTCCTAAACCTGTCAAGTTCCTTGGCTGAAATTTTCTTTTGCTTGAAGAGAACAGTTTCAGATTGCTGTAAATGTCTTGTCTGTATTCTGTAAAGTATAGAAGATAATTTTGTCTGTATGTATTTTATTCAAGGGGTGATGCAATTTTAACTAGATCAAACTCAATAAAAAGAGTATGCTGTTCTTTCATTTCTGTTGTAAACAAGTTATTACAAAATATAAATGGAGGGTTAAAAAAAGGATCAGAAAATATTACTTTGTATATGTTTTCTTTTTAAATGTAGGCCTCTTTGTACAGTAAAGCACTGTACTGCTTTTTGGAGGGAAATGATTTACTGTGATATGTATGAAATGGAGTTTTGATAGAATAAGCTGCAATCCAGTTCTAAACTATAGATTTTCAAGCAGATTGATGCAACAAATTGTTAGCAAATAGCAGTTTGCAATTTGATGCTAATTAGACATAAGGCAAATATGTGCCATGACAAATTAGCAGCAAACCATACTGAAAAGGATTAGCAAGAGCTGGCACAAAGACTGCTCGATTTTGCATACTTCCTTGTCGTAGTCTAGGGTTTCTGAGCCAGTTTTCCTTCTCTGTAAATAGGGAACCAGAGCAGAGATCACAGGCGTGTTAGAATGTCTTTAATTGCATATTTGAGATGTTTTAACTCTCTCTTTGAGATGTTTTAACTCTCTCTTAATCCCACAGAGGCTTTCCTCCATACCGTTGGCTTTGTTATTCCAGGAGATGATCAAGTATTTTATCAATCTAATATTATAACTAAATACATAATGATGCGACTTACAGGGTCATTTATTTTAGTAAGCCCATTGTACTTATAGGAAAAAGCCTCATTCTTAATTCAAAACACTTTTACTTAACATCATATAAATGTTTTTTTTTTTCTTTTTTTTTTCTTTTTTTTTTTTTTTCCAGCAGATTTAACTATTAATTTCATTAATAAATTAATTTTTGTTAGAGGATTATAAAAATTCTTTTTTTGGTGTGCACAGTGTGCTTTAATAGTCTGGATCAAAAGCATTGGGATATCCAAATGTCATAATACTGTTGTGTTTACAAACCAGCATAAAACAGGCAGGTAATTTTTAACCCAGTTCTTCAGACATATGCCTAAATAAAAACATAGGTATAAGTATGACTTCAGATCTGAAGCAAATTGCTCTTGCATCCACAAAGGGTAAGATAATTTTGTTAAGATCAAGAATGCTAAACAGAAGCTGCAGTAAAAAATCATTACTGATTGTAAGCTTGCTTGCTTATTTATTTATTTATTGTGAGCTCCTGAAGTAAGCCATCATTTTCCTCAAGTTTTCATTTCATATTTGCTGATGTGTGCTTTGTAAGTTTAATTTTGAGATATATAAAATGACATGTTTGTACTTCATGGACTCATTGGGTAGATGAGAAATTCTTAAATACTATTCCTTTCCAAGTCTCAGTTTCTAGGGCATACAAAATGTTAAATCTATTAGCTGATTTAAGATGCTTAGTTGTCTAAAATCGTATATATTTTACATTCCCAACATTCCTACGTCCATATGTATCAAAAGATTGTTAGAAATAGTTCGAAGGTGCTAAAATATTATGTGAGTAGATGTATACACAAATTTCATTGGGTAAAATAAATGAAGTGGAAAAATAAAAGGATATGATGCACAAAAGATACTTAACTTCTTTCATAAGTCTTAGAGAGAATTCCTCAGACAATTTAAAACATGATCAATAACAAGTTTTGCACAGTGCTGTCTTCACATATAAACAGTATGATAACATGCTATTAAGGATGTACAAAAAGGCGATGAAAGAAGTGGTGTTTTTTTTTTTAATATTTTTTTTTCCCTTTCTTTTTAAAGAAAGAAAACAAAATCACAGAATCACAGATTGTAAGGGTTGGAAGGGACCTCGAAAGATCATTGGGTCCAACCCCCCTGCCAAAGCAGGTTCCTTAGAGCAGGCTGCCCAGGTAGGCGTCCAGACAGGCCTTGAATATCTCCAGAGAAGGAGACTCCACTACCTCCCTGGGCAGCCTGCCCCAGTGCTCCGTCACCCTCACTGTGAAGAAGTTCTTTCACATGTTGGTGCGGAACTTCCTGTGCTCAAGCTTGTGGCCTTTACCCCTTCTCCTGTCCCTGAAAACCACTGAAAAAGAGGTTGGCCAAATCCCTCTGTCTCCCACTGCTCAGATATTTATACATATTGATGAGATCCCCTCTCAGTCTTCTTTTCTCCAGGCTGAACAGACCCAGGTCTCTCAGCCTTTCCTCATAGGGAAGATACTCCAGGCCCCGTATCATCTTTGTGGCCCTCCTGTGTACTCTTTCCAGGAGATCCCTGTCTTTTTTGTACTGGTGAGCCCAGAACTGCACACAGTACTCCAGGTGAGGCCTGAACAGGGCACAGTAGATGGGGAGGATCACCTCCCTTGACCTGCTGGCCACACTCCTTTTAATGCACGCCAGGATCCCATTGGCCCTCTTGGCCACAAGGGTACACTGCTGGCTCATGGTCAACCTGTCGTCCACCAGGACCCCCAGGTCCTTCTCCTCAGAGCTCCTCTCCAGCAGGTCATCCCCCCACCTGTATTGATGCATGTGGTTGTTCCTTCCCAGGTGCAGGACTCCACACTTGCTCTTATTAAACCTCATTTGGTTTCTTCCTGCCCATCTCTCCAGCCTGTCCAGGTCTCACTGAATGGCAGCACAGCCTTCTGGTGTGTCAGCCACCCCTCCCAGCTTTGTGTCATCAGCATACTTGCTGAGGGCAGACACTATTCCCTCATCAAGGTTGTTGATGAAGATGTTGAACAAGACTGAACCCAGCACTGACCCGTGGGGAACACCCCTAGTCACAGGTCTCCAGCTGGACTCTGTGCCACTGATCACCACCCTCTGAGCTCGGCCAGTCAGCCAGTTCTCAGCCAACCTTACTCCTCTATCTATCTCTCTATCCCGCTCCTCTATCCCACACTTTCTCAGCTTTTCTAGCAGGATGTCATGGGAGACAGTATGGAAAGCCTTGCTAAAGTCAAGGTAGATGACATCCACTGCTCTCCCCCCATCTACCCAGCTCGTGATGCCATCATAGAAGGCAACGAGGTTGGTCGAGCACGACTTCTCCTTGGTGAATCCATGCTGACTACTCCTCATAACCTTCGTCTCTTCCAATTGCTTGGAGATGGCATCTAGAACAAGCTGTTCTAACACCTTTCCAGGGACAGAGGTGAGACTGACTGGTCTGTAGTTTTCCGGATCCTCCTTTTTGCCCTTCTTGAAGACCAGAGTGACAATGGCTATCCTCCAGTCTTCAGGCACCTCTCCTGTCCTCCAGGACATTTCAAAGATGATAGAGAGCGGTTTGGTGATCACCTCTGCCAACTTCCTTAGCACACGTGGATGCATCCCATTGAGACCCATGGACTTGTGCGAGGTGGGGGTTGGTGTATTCTCCCACGTGCCTGGTGACAGGACGAGGGGGAATGGGCTTACGTTGCGCCAGGGGAGTTTTAGGTTAGATGTTAGGAAGAACTTCTTTACTGAAAGGGTTGTTAGGCACTGGAACAGGCTGCCCAGGGAGGTGGTGGAGTCACCATCCCTGGAAGTCTTTAAAGACGTTTAGATGTAGAGCTTAGGGATATGGTTTAGTGGGGACTGTTAGTGTTAGGTTAGAGGTTGGACTCGATGATCTTGAGGTCTCTTCCAACCTAGAAATTCTGTGGTCCTGTGAAATGTAGCCCAGCTCTCACAAGCACCCTTGCCTTTGGGGGTACCTAGCCCATGAGGTACCCCCAAACAAGTCCTGGAAGAGGTTGAAGTTAGCTCTCTGAAAGTCTAGGGTTGCAATCCTGCTTTTAGCCTTACTTCTTCCACCAAGTTCCATCTTGAACTCCACCATCTCATGGTCACTGCATCCCAAGCTGCCCCCAGCCTTCACATCCCTAACAAGCCCATTCCTGGTGGTAAGGACAAGGTTCAGAAGCACTCCCCGCCTGGTCGGCTTCTCCACCACCTGCGTCAGAAAGTTATCTTCAACACATTGTAGGAACCATTTAGACTGCATGTGCCTGGCTGAGTTGCTTACGCAACAGACGTCTGGATAATTGAAGTCCACCCTGAGAACCAGTGCCCGGGATTGTGAGACTACTACCAGCTGCTTGTAGAAGGCCTCATCAACCTCCTCCTCCTGACCTGGTGACCTGTATTACACCCACAACACCCAACCCTCTTTTAAATTTCCAAAGGCATTTATCCATTATTCACATAAAGGTCACTGTCCTACACTGTCTCTTGCAGTGCTCCCTTTTGACAATATTTTTCCTACTTGCCACATCACACCTGAAATTCAGGCCATGATGCCAGAACAGAATTCTAGCCTAGTTAACTGGTTGCCCTCTTGGCGTAAAGGATCAGATTGAAAAATTCTAGGCATATGTTTAGGGATGTATACTACCCTACATTTCTCTCCTCATCTACAAAGTTTTTAATGGTTTTAATGAAAACTTATAAATGAACCTGCCCTTTCTTTTTTCAACAGGTACTTGCTATATTTTGTTCATTTCTTTCACCTTTATGAAATGAAGAAATTGAAATTTGCAGTTGCTTCCCCTCCACATCTCTAGCAACCTCAAAATGCATCCTTCACTGGATAATCTTAAATGTTTTTGAATGTAGAGCGCCTCCTATGAAGAAGTGGTCCAGTTTCAACAACTGAGTGCATCAACATTCAGTGTTAGACAGGTGAGTTTTTGAATCCTTCCACAGACAAACCAAATCCTCCTCTACTGCATACTGTTTACAAGTTGTTCACATATAGAATATGTTTTCCTTAACCCTGTTTAAGAAGTAAGCCTCATGATTATTTCTCAACACCTTGTGTTAAAGTCTAGAAACCTATTTGGTCATGGATGAAGATGTATTTTCTTTTTCTTGTGCATGAGCATGGTGGTGTTTTGTTCTTGGTTGGTAGCTATTTGGGAATAATAAGAGTAAAGCAACCCATCCATTTTGGCAAATTTAGATTAAAAATAGAACTATTCGAAAGGGATATTGTTAAGAATTTTAGGATTAAATGTTATGTATAAATGGTTCTAATTTTCAAGGGGAAATTCGGTTCTAGTCAAGTATTCTCATGTGGTGTGTTCCATCACAAAAGCACCAGAAATTTTCTGCCCATAATATATCTCTAATATGCACCCTCAGTGCTCTGGTCTATGACAGCTTTTCTGACAGTGCCTAAGCAGATTTTATTCAGCAGATTTTACATATTACACTGTCAACCTAGATATTGCCTCTGTGAGATTCACTTATCCTTGCTGTAGTGGTGGGGCTGGGAAATCTTTATGTCAGAGTACAGAGGTTTAAATGCACCCCTTCTGTCTTGCTAGAATTGCTGCATATAGACACTTTCACTCTTCTGGTGAGCGTCACTATGGCCATTAGGGTCGCTCCATTGTCATTGGGTCATGCAGTAACCACTGACTGGAAAACTGGTTTGGAACGCATTGAGAATCTCCTCTGAGCCACTGACCATTTTATCGCAATGTTCTAGTTTGAAGCTTTCTTCACCCCCTGTAGCTGGGGGCTTGATTTTTCTTCGGTGGTTTTTTCTTAAGCTCCTGTTTTTCTTAAGTGGGTTTGGAATACAAAGTGGTTTTGATTTTTTTGAACGTGAAGTAGTTTCTAAGTTAAAAAAATAAAAATAAAAATTCAGGGGATGAAAAAATAGTTGTTGCAAATGAAGCATATACATTTCTTAAACTTATGCACAAAAATCATGAAATAGAAAAAACTTCTTTCACGGTTTTGTGCAGGTTACTTCATCTGTCTTAGGACATGAGAGTAGATGTTAGAGCAAATTCATGCTGATAAAGCATACGTATTTTTTGATAAATGTATTATCTCTGTTTAGATCATGGGTTTAATAAAATGCATTGTCCCCAAGAAAATGTGTGCACTCATGGAGAACCTCACTGACATAGCTGCAGAGAGGTAAGTTCAAAAGGCCAGATTTTCAAAGCTGTTGTGTGAGATGGTGCAGGCAAGTTCTGTGTATTTGAAACCATGTAAGTTGCCATTTGCATGAATGTCTTGTACACTTATCTAAGTTATGTAGACACTTACGCATGTACAGATGTGAGTGGGAAATGCAGATGTGCTATATATTTGACTTCAAAATTTCTACTTTTTTCTTTTTCGTCATTGTGTGTGGGGATGAGAACACTGATGTGGTCCCTGCTTTGTATCCTGGCTAAGAATAACTTTGACAGTTTCACTTTTAAATGTTTAAAATTATCTATATCAATACTATTAATGTTTATAATACAGACACTATGATGTAGTCTGATGCTTTTCCCAGACATTGAAATATTTAAGGTTATCTAGAGACTCTGGAATACCCTTAAAATCATCAAACATTTATTGTCTTTATCTGCATATCTAAAGCTAATCAATGAATAAAAACTAGGGAAGAATTTAAAAACAAACAAACAAAACCCACAAAAATATTATCCTGGTGTAATTCATAATTGCCTTATTTTATCTGTTTATAATGCTTGAATTCACTTTGTTAGCAAATTTCTGTTGACAAGTGCACCTATTTATTATTACTAAGCATCCTTTTTAGAAACGTCTGAAATGACATGTATTGTTTTAAGTAAGATCATAGAGTTAATTTTTAACCAAAGAAGCAATACACTAACAATAGAACAAACAAAACATAATTGTTTTATGCCGCTCATCAGGATCATTTCATTTGCTGCTAGCATACACCAAATGCAAAAATGTTTTGACTTCAATTAAGAATTTTATACAAAATTAAACCTGTTGTCACTGAAAGCATTAAACACATACTGGTAGGTATTGTGTGCATTCATGAGTATTTGTGCATCTACAAGCATAGATATACTAACAGGATAGTAAGGGTGTATGAGACTTTGCCACTTTGTTAGCAGATAACATGACAGCTCTTCCTCCATCCACTCATTTTTAGTGATGCAGCATCCCTCTCCTCCCGGGTATATATGTTTCATTCTCCTCAGAAAAGGGGTTTAAAGAAATAACACCATGTATATATTTTGCATTTTATAGAAAAACTATGATAGCACAGCCATTTATATCCCAATATATTAATATCTTGAAGAAAAAAAAAATGTATTCTTTGTGCTTTCTCTTTGCTTGTTTTTATTGATGAATTGGTATCAATTCAACTTCTGATTTTATTTTTTTAAAATAAAATAATTGCATTATGTTTCATGATACCTATGTTATTGCTGTCTCACTAGACAGAACCTTATCTTTAGCAGAGACCATGTTGTATTACTGTCACAGCAGAGACATGTATTATCCTGAATTTGTGGCTGTTAAGAGTTTGAGTATGGCTACTAGTGTCATCTCAACAATTTGAAACTGGAAATGTAACCGAGAGGAAAAAGTACTATGTGTTATCTTAAGTTCCTATTTAGTGAAACACTTAAGTGCTTATTTAACTTAAAACATACCTGAACAATATTAATTCCTTATTAATTGCTGATTTGTTTACTTCAGTGGATTTATTAAACTGAAGACTTAAAGAAATGGAAAGCCCCCACAGGATGTTAAGCAATGAGTATGATCTGCAATAAATAACTCAACTAGTTCACCTCAGGACTCACAGCTCCCTGTTTATTTATGAAATGGGCATGGTAGCATGTGTCTCTGTAGTTCTCTGCAGTGTATGTTAAAAATCTCAGACTATTTGCAAGCATGCTGATACCTAATACAGTGTAGAGCCGTGGAAAAAAAAAAAAAAAGATGTCCTGAAAACTGCATGCTCAGCATAAGGTATGTAGTAATGCCGCTGCATCAATTAAACTTCCACAGTTTTCCATCAAGAAATCCTGTGGATAATGTTACCAAGCTTTGGAGTATTAGTGAGATTTTGGAATAGAAATTATGTTCAGCTCCTTCGCCTATGTTGCTTAATTTTGAAATTGATGGCTAGATAGGCAACAGATGGTAGAGATTTTTGCAAATGTAAAGTATTTTCAAATTAATTTAAATACACTATATGTGACTGTGACATAAAACAATTATGAATTGTAGGGATACACTTGTAGATATGCAGTGAGGATTGCAACTTTTGGTATTCTAGCTGTCAATTTTGCTTTTGTTCTCTATCCTATTTCTGGAACAGAAACTCTTCATCAGTTTGTGAATTTAGGTTCTGCAGAAACGGGGAAAAGAGATCTGGGTTTAAAAACTAGCAACAGTAATTTAAAAATCCTTGCAAATGGGCATTTAAAGTAGGGAGAGGGATGGTGTACAATGACTTCCCTAATAAGTTACAGGAAAAAAACAAGTTAATGAAATACATTTGGCCTCTTGGAAAAATCTTAATGCTGCTTGAAGAATGGAGAACTGACCATAGTTGGGCATAGGTAAAAGTTAACAGTGGGTTGCCAAGGACCCAGAATTAATAATGATCTGTTTGATATGTTTATTGTATTTATACTCAAAGAAACAAAAATATAGATGACACATTTTTTCTTAGTCCATAGAAGCCTCTGAGGCTTCTTTAATTCTGGAGACCTAGCTGGTTTAGGCAATTATGAGGCAGAAAAGAAAAAAAGAAAATACGCCCAGTTTTGACAAATTCCTTGCAATGTAAATTGTATAGAATTATTTGCAATATTCATAGCCATTGATTGAATTGTAAATTAACTATAACTACTTGATAGAACTTCAGTGAAATTCAGATCCTACTGAAGCCTCTGGGAGTTTTGCTATTTCTTTCATTAGGGATAGGGTTTCCCCGTGATCATCATTACTGTAGACAGCTCGATAAAAAAGGCTGCTCAGTTCACAGCAGTGGTCTTAGTAGCAAACAAAATGGTTGGATGAATAAAGAATGGGTTGGAAAATAATACTGCAAATATTATGATACCTATCAGTGGTATCCTCTTGCCTTGAATACACTGCTGAATTCTTGCCTTCCTGCTTGTAAATATATACTGTATAAGCAGAGAAGATGCAGGAATAGTCATAAAGAGTATCCTGATGCATAGAGAAGTTTGCATACGAAGAAAGAGTGAAACCAGGAGAGCTGAATTTAAGTGAATGAGAATATGAGTAAGATTTTATATAAAAATGAGAGATTTATGCAGGTAAATCTGATTTCGTGGTAAATCTGATTTCTTTCCTCTTGAAATCTTGGCTTTGTCCCATAGTGCAAACAAAGAGGTGTACCAACAAATTGAAAATTGATAAGGGGGAGTTTTTAATTCATCAGTAAGTTCTCTTCTGCAAAACATTGAGTCTTTGGAATAAAAAATGCAGCTGGATTCAAAACTGAACTAAACATCCATGTTGGTAAGGCAGTTATCACTGATGCAATGAAGTAGGAAAACATGAGCTAACATTTATCTTATGACATTTTTTTCATTGAGTCTCCCTTTGGGGTTGCGGTTTTTTTTTTCTCTTCAAAAAATGCCTTGGAACCTATTTGTTATGGACAATAGGATGCTGATGTAGATGACATGCTGCTGTGACTTGTATGACTTCTTTCTACCTTCAACATCTTCTGTTACCATGGGGCTGTAAATTAGGACAGGTTAGGAAAGAGTGAGAGAAGCTTCACTAGGCCTTGCAGAGCAGTGTCTGGGTGGGTTTTATGATTTCTCAGTAGAAAGAAGCATCTGCTCTGTAAGAGGGAAGCCCTCCTGAGACAAGGAGCTTTGTGGAAGTCTCTGCACTGAAGGAATGTGCTCATTCCCAAATCAGAAATCAGGAAATATTCAGCCTCTCATGGAAAGCAGGGTTTACACTATTATTTTCATCTTTGGTGTTTGGACAATAAATAAAGCCCTGAAGCAAAGACAATGGACTCTTCTAGACATTGATAATTCCACAGGCTGCTAAATAGCTTTGGTTTCTCAGTGTTCCAGTTTAGTTTCCCAAGTAAAAAATGTTCTGATTTGGTATTTCAAGCAATTAATTGACTAATACTTCTGCCACATGATGTAGCAGGAGTTGGTTCATAATATTCAGATGCTGTCAATGAGCAATTATTTTTTTTTTTCTTTTTGCGACAAGAGTTTCTTTCAGGCATATTTTTTTTTTTTATGATACAGTACAGTTTCGTATACAAAACAGTAGAAAAGAGCTTAGAATAACTAGAAAATCTTAATGATTTGGGTGGTGCACAGCTGAAACATTACCAGTGAAATAGCTTACTTACTGATTTGTTGCCAGGTAGTGAGCCAATTAGCAGTGCTGGTTATTATATACATTTCATGCTATATATCACTAAAATTGTGGTGTTGATTTATCATTTGCATTGTTGTATTGTCAGCATAATTTATTCAGATCATGCTGAGATACCTGGGAAATTAAGTAATAAAGAGAATGACATGGAATATGTCTGTGTTAAGAGATATTTACTTTGCTTTTAATGAGAATACATGTTCAGGTAAATCATAGACCACTTAGCTACTCAATTGTTTTTGAAAGAAACCTATTGAATGTTTTTACCTTGTATTTTCTTTTTCTTTTTTTTCTAATCTGATTTTTGCTATTAAACAAGTTGCTTTTTACAGATTGGTTTAAATAGCATACCAACTAATTGTGCCAACTTAGTTTATTAGCGAGTTGTGGAAATCTGTGGTAGTTGATATATCATTGAAGTTTCTAGTGTTGCATATGTATTTGATGCTATTTTAATTTCTTGGCTCATATTAGCATAATTATTTTTTTATTGGAAATCCTTCCTAATTGCTTATATTTTTACAAAATTAGGCAGATTCTCTGGTCAGCTTAAAAATCTTATATAGGTTGAACAATTGGAAGCAACCCTCTCTTTTTACAGTACGTAAATATTTTTGACATATTCAGCTGATGAACAAAGTATCCATGTTGGATTTTGAATATTTTTTTTGTAATTTTATTTTCTCAGAAGATAACAGAACTTTTCTGAGGGCTCTGTATAATGTTGTCTTATGACCTCTTCCTTTTATTCAACCTGTCCCTGTCCTCTTCAAATCTTTAGATTGTCTAATGATTTTGTTTGTTCAACAGCTTGTCTCTAGTCAAAAATGGCTCTCTTGGAAATGTTCTATATGGAAAAAATGTGGCCTGGTTGTTGCAGTGCATGTTCTTTTCCATTTTGACAATATCGTTTTTTCATAAAGTTTTGAAAATTAACTATCACATTAAGCAATAATTCAAAGCTATCTGGAAAAAAAAAAAAAAAAGGAAAAAAAAAAGATATTCCTTAAGGTAATAAATAACATGACAATTACCTTTGCCTTACTTTTTTCCTTTTTTTTTTTTTTTTTTTTTTAAGACTAGCTGTAACACAAATGTAAGCTCAAATAAAACACATTTTCTTCTAATCTATTTTGATACAGGGATCTTCTGAAAACGACCGTTGCTTAAACATCTCTATTGACTCCAACACTTGAATTCTCTGCCAGTTCTGTGGCATGATTTTCATTTTTCATAAGGCTTCTTCTTCACTGTGGCCCTACTAGGTGTGTTCACACCTGAGGGAGCAAATTAGCTCAAGGAGTAATCTTTGAGCAACCATTCTATTTTCTGTTTACTAACTTTTAGTTAATCATTTTTGCATATACTTGGTGTGCTGATTTTTTTTTACAGGTCTTCAAAAATTGAGGAAAAATTTCTGTTAAACTGAGAGAATTCTGAAAGTGGATTTTTTTTTTTTTTTTTTAACAACTGGCATGGTTTAAATCAGAAATAATTTGTAGAATATAAAGCACTATATGCAACCACTGAAGTACAAGTAACTTAAAACTTAAGAAAAGATAAGAAACTGGGACTGTGTGTGCATGTGTCTGTTTGTATGTTTGTGTCTCTGTGTGCAGAAGATGGAAATACCTTCTTTATTTTTGTCATAAGATATGTGAATCAGCCGGAAGTTGGAGATGCTTTCCTACATAGGTTTACTGTGTGTCTGCTATAAAGATTTCAGGAGGACAACAAGTTTTCCACTTTCCCCATTTCTCCTGAAACCTCTGCATGTCATTACACAGCTGAAACAGAATACATGATGGGCTGTAGGAATATGTGACTTTATTGCATCTGTGAGAGAAAAAAAAACATTTAACTTGCTCTTAGCTATGTTATTTGAGATTCACAAGATCTCTTCTCACTTGAATGATACATGTCAAGTTCCCACAGAACCCATCCCTTATTCTGTTTAAATTTAATGGAAAACATTTGTCCATGGCAGTTAGTGGTTTTTGTATTTTAATGTTATAATATTGATGAAATTAAAGCTCTTTATTTTAATGTTATTTACTACAAAAGTCAATTGCTTAATCAAAAGCTGATTCCTTTAGGCAGAAAATATGCTTCCCCAAGTTCCAGATTTTTTAGTGTTTGTCCTTTTGAACTTGGAGAACTTATGTTCTACATTTTAAGCTTCACTAGTTTGTCTCAGGATTTTGTTAACAACATCAGCGATATTAACACATTTGTAGACTTGCATACTCTTCTGTGCCACTCCTATTAGCATGTGATACTGTATTGTTGTTCCCAGTTTACTTAGCTGTAATGAATGGTCAAGATGCGTCTCGGAGAGCTGAATGAAAGCTTTCTTTGATCAGATCTCTTCACCCTGCTGAAGTTACCAGTTGTTGGTGACTAATTATTTTCATACTGTGTTTCCACGTACAGATGGAAATAAGTACTTGTTCTGTGAGAACGGTAAAATCTCTCTGGTGTTGGGGTTTTCTTCAAAGTGTCTTGTGTATCACTAGCACAATGTTGGGCACGTTTTTAGTATTTCTAGATGGACACCACATCTTATATTCACCTAAGAAGGTATCCTATGTCTTCTAACCATCCATCTGTCATTTTAATATGAAAGCAAATAAACAGTTGATAGAATATCTCATGTTAAATTTATATATATATTTTTCCTCTCCAGGAACAGTCAATTTTATTCAGAACAGTTTTTTGTTTTTTTTTGTGTTTTTTTTTTTTTTTTTTTTTATAATCATACACTGATTTCTTGTTCATTTAATCTGTACTAAACTGTGTTTGTCTAAAATATTTCTTTTGTCAGGTACAGGTAGTGTGAAAATGAAGGAAATAGCCAACAATATCCAACTTCCTTTTAATCCCTTTATTCCCTTTTAATAATGATGTATTTGCCTGGTTCTTGATACATGAATTTTAGTGTCTTGTTTAGATCTGTCTAGCATTAAGTCTACACAGTCTAATGGTGGATGAGAACTTCTAAGGAGCTCATCAAAGCAATTGTTTGAAGAAGAAAGACTTGAAGAAGAAAGAAATGTAAGATAAGAAGTATCATGGAAAAGATGAAAAGGTGAGAGAGAAATTTTAAAGAGATGTATATAGATCACAGAAGAAAATAAACAGGATGATACGGTTGTTTCGTGGAGGCCTTGGCTTTCCCATGATTTATAGTTTCTCAAAATTCATATAAAAGTAATGTAGACTATCAATACGAATATGTCTCTTATGAATCCAAAACAGAGAGGTCTGTGAAGCTCTGCTACAAAGCAGGTGGATGCATGGGGCTTCAGTATGTCCTGTACCCTGCATCCCACCCTCCCAGTTCTGAATATGTTTGAAGAATTCCAAAAGTTTCAGGTTAAACCATCAGGTTACAAGAGATAACATCATGAAGTAAAGGCTGAGGGAGAGTTTTTTTCCATACCTTTTTTTTTTTTTCTTTTTCTTTTTCCTTTACTAGTATGATTCAGGCCTGTGTTTCTTGAGCAAGAGGGAACAGTAGCTCAGGCCTCTTCTCTTTATGCTCCCAGTGCTGTTGGCTCTGTTATCTTCTTGTTATCTTCCCTTGCACATATGCCTAAGAAAATGTGCACCATACTATAAAACAGATGTATGTAGCTGAGGCTGAAATCTTAGGTCAAGAAGTCTTCAGGAGAGAAGAAATCTCATATTTCAGTCTACAGTCTCTTAGGAAAAAACTAGTGGCATTAAAAGCTGCTATCTAGTTGGTTTTATTCCTCTCTCTCCTCTCTACTCCCTATTCCTTTTTTAACAAGAGTAAAATAAAAGTAAGACGGAGTTTTAAGACTGACTCAAGTATGTCCGTCTGGCTCTGTCCCCCCTCTTCTAAATATTGTGCTAGCTTCACGCCTACATTCTACTATAGTGGCTATTTCTGTCCATAGTTTGATCTTCTGAAAAGGTATTTTAGAAAAATTCTGTTATTAATGCAATTAATCTTTCCAAGTTAATTATAAGGAACTGAAAGTAGCTTGTTATTGATGAAATATTCTAGACTTTCCGTTGCGTATGCTCCACTATCTAACAAATTTGAATAGAATACTGTTAAAGTATAACTAAAATTGCTATGTGATCAAGAACACATAGGAAATAATGGAAATATGGAAAACATGGAAATAATTTTACATTTGGGCAAACTGGGTAGATCTGAGCCCTTTCTCATTCTGCTCTAGCAGTACTAATGAAATAAAAGTGGTCTTAAATGCACAACTTGATACTGTGTGTGGGTTTTTTTTGTTTGGTTGGGTTTTGTTTTTTTAAATGTAATACAGTACTGAGGTCAGGGTATATAAGCTAGATATTTAAAAGAAGTGAGAAAACAAGCATCTCATATTGCCTGTTTTCTTTTTCTATATATTCCCTTCCTTCAGGATTTTTACTTTGTCATATTTGTCCTTTCCTTTGTCCTTTTGTCCTTTCCCTGTCCTTTTTGCTTTTGACAAATGTGAATAGTATGAGTGAGTAGTATAAACCAACATACTCCAATATGAATGAATTTCTTCCTTTCCAATCTGAGGCATATGCCAGGCACACTTGTAATTCTGATTTATGCAGCTGCTGGTTAAGCAAAGGTTGGCCTTGATGATATGCAGTAGTCCAATCTCTTCTCTCAAAAACTAATGGAGCCCCAGAGTCAAATCATTGTCTGTTGGATGTGTGGAGATCAATGGGTGGTTGTCTCTGTTTCAGGTTGGGGACAGAATGGTGCTCTTCAAAGTTAATGTCAACAAAAGATTGGCTGCTTAAAATTACCACACTCAACTGATGAACTCTTTAGACACTTCGCATCTTAAGCATTTATATTTGCTGTACTTTGGAAATATAGTGAAAAATACAGAATAATCAGTAGAGAGTTAAATTAGAAAAACTGTTGTATGTTGTGTACTGTACTAGCTAGGTTTATCCCTTTATCCTTTTGCTCTCATTCCAAGATGAAGTGGAAAATGGGAAGAGGAAGATTAATAGTCACCAAGCAGCGACACAGTGATTGGAGTGATGCTGCATGTGTTATGTTGGTTGCAATTGTTTTATTTGATAGCAGTATTTAATTGTATACCTGCATTGTGGAGAACTTCTCAATTTTTCATTCCTTGTGACTAGGTGAAAGTTGCTCATTTAGATCAACCCAGTTCTTCTTTATCTGGATAATTCTGCTTCCTGCTTAACTTTTGAAGAAAAAGGAGATACTGTGTTTGAGAATGAAATTAGTTTTACGCAGTGGTTTTGCATTATTCTGTAGTTGCTTGTTGTCTACTGTAAGTGAAGAGAAAGGCAAGGTGTGTGTGTGTGTGTGTGTGTATAGACCTTAACTTTCATAACTTAAGTTACTTGGAAACTATCTGATCATCACATCTACTTCCTAGTTTAAGAGGTGTAGACCATTCTCCTGGAATGATTTAGAACATTTTTGGTAGTTTAAAAGTGAACTGCACCCTTCCTTATTACTGATTTGTCTTATGTCAACTGCAGAAGCCCTGTAACTCTCTTCTGCTCCCATGTTCTAGATCAGTTAAATTTAAAAACCGAATGTGAATACTGTTTCTTCTAAGAGTGAAATTGTTTAACTCCTGTGGCTGCTAACCAGCTTAAGAAAGTAAAGAGCATAGGGCTGCCATTCTGTCTCAAACATCACTTGCTAATTGAGAAATGTGGTCCTTTTGGGCAAAGATCAAATGAACAATATTTTACTTCTGTACTCAGACACATGTGACCTGTTCACAAAATCCAGAAGGAAGGTGTGAATAAGGAGCGTTTACCATCTATAAATTGTCAGCTTATTCTGCCCAGCAGGCTGATGTGCTGTGGTTATAAAAAAAGGAGATCTACTGTACTACTGAATCTTCTACATCTCATGCTTTCTGACATCACCATAAATTCAATTTATATTTTTATGGAGAATTCCCCTTGAACAGGAAAAAAAAAAAAAAGTGCATTAGCACCGTTGTGACTGGAAAATTTTCTTTTGCTTGAACTGTAAAATTCCATCTTTCCCCCACTGCTGTATTTCCTTTAACCATTTTGGTATTTAAGTCATACTTGCATAATCTTTTCTTTTTGTTAAAGCATCAGTGATCCTTCAACTTATCTGTGAAGTAGAAAAAGATTGTGTTACCACATGCATCTGATCCTGATACAGGGTGCTTCTCAAGTCATGTCATCACAGAATATGGGAAAAGACCTTAGAATGAAAGTCTTTTCTTAAAACTGTGTGAGTTTTCCTAGCAGGTACTCATGCCACAAAACCTGTTACAGAAAGAGTTTTTTTGTTTGTTCATTTTTGTTTGTTTGTTTTTGTGTTTTTTTTTTTTGGTAATTTTCTGTATTAGCATACCCTTCAGAAAAAAAAAAAAATAAATCTTCATATCTCTTAAATGTGATAGCTTTCAATTATATTGTTGTCTAAACTGTTGATTAAACAAAATGGTGCTGATTGCAGCAGGATGGCTAAATGTGAACAGAAGTTGCTAATGCAGCCTGCTCACTAAGAAGTCATTTATCAAAGTTTTATCTGATTCTAGAGGCATTAGATTTTTCAGTCACAGTTTATAAATGGCATGTCATCAGGATCAAAATGAAGCAATACCTTGCTCAAGTGCTGCTGTAAAGCAAGTGCAAACATCTTCTGCAGATGTACAGTGCATTGCACTAGGAGTTATGTCATGCAACATGTAACTACATTTAGTATTATGGTTAAGCTCTAGACCTTTTGTTTGTTTGTATTGGTGATCAAAATTTGATTTCCCCATGCCCCTCTCAGCAGCCCCCACCTTCCCAATCAAACTTGTTTACAGCTATCTTGGTGAGAAGAGGACAGCTATTTGGTACAATGTATGGAAATAACTCTGGGAAAGTTGAAGGTATCAGGGTGCCAGGGGCATCATGGCCAGGATTTGTGTGGGGCAGCTCCAGCCCAGGGCATCAGACACCTCCATTGGGATGAACTGGATAGGGATAGTGTCAGGATCAGGCCTGGTAAGGAATATTCATGCAGGGCCAGGGATCCTTGGTCCTAACAGTAGGTCTGTTTTCCACTGGAATGAGAGATTTGTCCAGAGTGCTTCCTGACCACACTTGATGATGATCTGGAAAGTTAAAGGCTACACTACAAAAATTTACATCAAAATAAATGATGCACATCCAAGAACAGGATTTAAAAGATGTCTATTTGATCTAAGAAATACATTTGTGGTATATCCCAGCCTGACTGAGTCTCAGATTTGACTATTTGGACATAAAACCATTTGAGATTCAAGTGCATATGAAGGAAATTTTATTAAACTTACAAAATCCAAACCCCAGTAAGACAGACACCTTGCCAACTCACTTGATTTTTGGGGTTTTAAAAATGTTATCGCCCAATTGTATGTTTGCAACTTAAACTGCATATTATTTGTTAAGGGTGAGAAGGTTGTTTTAGACCCTTTAAAAGCATATAAAATTTCTTTAGGTGGTTATGAAGGCAAATCTTATTGTTTGGGTAAATGACTCCTGCACAGCTATTTCTTTTATTGCAGTGTTGAATGTGAAGGCATTACTCAGTTTAATAAATCCTACTGTATCTCTCAGTCTGTGTAGGCTGATATAAGTATCTCCAGTTATGTCATATTACCACCTTTGTACAGCTAATGTTACGTCTTGATGGCTGGTGGCTGATAAATGCAAAACCTCATTTGGTTTGTGAGTGATTGAACGCTAACACTGTTTAGATTTCTTAATATACTTGTATTAGCATAAATAAGTAATGAGCATGCCAGGCTTCTTTGAATATTTGATTGTATCTTTATAATGGATTTGTGTCTTTCTCTTTGTGCTAATGTCATTGTAACTTTGTTGGTGTCATAACTCCAAACCTTAGCAATTGATCTTTATCAGCATATCTTAAGTCAATTACCCTCTCAGGGCCAAATTACTGTGTCATAATACTTTTCTTTTAAAAGTATCCTGCATATTGCATTTAGGATACAAATAGGTATTAATTCTATCGGCAGTATATTTCTCACTTCCCCATTGTGGCTTGTATTAGTGTGTTAATCAGTGATTTTGGTTGTACTGTCTTTCTCTATAAGCATATATGCATGTGTACACGAGACATTAAAGCTTCTCTTAATTCTTTTTTTAGTAGTAGACAAACTGACCCTTGATGCTCAAATTCAGCCATCTCTCACGTGCCCTGAGACTTCTGCTACTTCTAAGAATCAAACCCTTTTATGTACAGTTCCTTGGAAATCATCATCCATCATTTTGGATTGTAGAAATATAATATTCATGTCAAAGACTGTTGGTTATTCTAATACCCTAAAAAAAAAAGTACCTGAATTACAGTAGATATTCCTTAGTCATTCTGCATCACACTTAATGACTTATTTAACAAGTAAAATAATGGAAAGAAAGGTGTCTTGTGTTGTTAGCAGTTTCTTAACAGTTCCTAAATATATGTTGCTATTTCTAGGAAATATAACTAAACAAAATTATCAGACCAGTAATATTGTCATGGACAGGATGTTGTCTGGGTGTGCATTGTCTTGGCTCTCTGCTTCTGAAAATATGCTGTTGTTCTAAGGTGCCAAACTTAGCTGAGTCACCCCTGAAGCAATATTTTTGGTTATGGAAATTTCAAAACCTGTCATATGGACTTCAGATCATGACAGATGTAAACCTCTGCTGCTTTATGGCAGATGTGGGACCCATTATTCTGGAGATGCATAGTGGAAATCAGATGCTACATATTCCAACACATCTGTTCCCATCCTCTTTTTCACTGTATTACTAGTATACAGTATACCAGTAGAGCTGAAACATGGATCTACCTCCTATGCTTCATCACCTACTTTTATAAGAGGAAACAGTATGAGCTGAAATATAAGACTTCCAAAGGTAGATCTGCCCCTCACGTCCCTTTTTCTTTAATATCAACTAGGCAGAAGATAAAAAATACTTCCCCATTTTAAAGCTGTATTAAACAAAATGCAAAAATAATGTGGAATAAAACAACTCAATAACAAGACACAACCAAATTGCTAGATGAGGAAAAACAACAACAATAAAAAACACAAATGGGATTAAAATAAATTACTCTTGCCTGCAATAGACAAGGAGAAAGAGATGGTCCTATTCTCCCGTTTCACTTATCAGTCAGTCCATTGGCTTAACTGGCTTCAAGATTAAAACAAACTTCACACAGCCCTCTCTGATTCACAGAAAACCTCTTTCTGTCTTGACTCCAAGGCTTGGATCTGCTCCATGCTGCTGACAGACCCCATCTCTTTGGAAACTTCCAGTCCGGTTCCTGCTGCAGGCACCGCCTATCCCCACTGCCCTGCTCTACCTGCTGCTCCAGGGATGTGCAGGGCTCAGTTACCTCAAGGGTAAGCACAAGCTTCTTCTCTTGCCTCTGCATGGGACTCAATCTGATCACGGTGCAGTTGTCAGAACAATGTAATCACATAGCAATCCACTTTGCTGCCCATCCAAAGAACACAATAAATATACCATTTTTGGTCCTCTAAATAGTGAAGAAATCCACCAGATTGATATTTTTGTTACAGGCATACTTGTCATACTACAAGATGTATAAAACATCTCAGTCCACTTTGTGTCTGATAAAGAGGACATGATATGTTAATAATGGTGATTTTGCATTTTTTAGGTACAGAATGTAATGCAGGAGAATGTTGTAACTAGCAATAGAGAACCCGAGTAAAGGCCTTCATGTCCCCACATACATGTATTTTCCATCTACAGTGGAGGGAGTAAAAATACTTGCTGAGATTTTCATCCCCATTTTCCTTCTAGCTCCTTCTATTCTTATCTGAGAAATGTTTGGACTGAGTTCTGAGTCTCCTTTCTACTTTCCTTATACACAGAAAGAGGTTATTGAGTACACTTGCCAGGAGTCCATGTAAATCCATCACCATTTTCCTTCAGAGTTGGTGTGCTATCAATGTGTGTCAAGATAAGAAGAGTACAGAACTGTTGCAGAGTGCCACAATGAAAACATCTAGGCATGCATCAGGCTTTCAGAGACTTGTCATTGATTAGCCCAAAGATGAAATTTTGTGAACCTTCCTCACCTGATTTTTGAAGCTCCTCACCTTATTTCCATATATCAGTCTCCATTCCTCAATAATATTCACTCTGTTTACATTCTCATTTGAAAACTCTTTATCCAAGACTTTTTCCCATGAATCTTTATTCTGTGTACTTTTGTTCCACTTCTCAGACAAAAGCAGCACGTTCTCTGGATCATCAGCAGCTCACATAAGAGCTTTACATATCTGGTCCTTTTAGAACAACCCATATATTTTTCAGTTCAGTAGAATTATGTGGGAGAATCATAAGGGTCATGTCTCTCTCTTTTTTTCCCAGAAGAGAAAGAATGTGGTATAGTTCAAATTGAAGCCAAGTACAAAATCATATTTCCCTCCTACTTAGGAAACCTTAGCCTTAGAATTTCATGTTAGATGAGCAGATGCATTACATGGGATGTTTTCCAGATTCCTTTTTCAAAACTCTGAGTCACTCAGTGTTTGTCATGTGAAGTCCTTTACTTTGTAACAATGTCCTAGACAATTTGAATAAGCACCAGGAAACATGCTGAACAAATTAGTAGATTGAATAGCAAATTTTTAGTAAATTTCATCATTCAAGTTAACTGTGACATGGGTTTTAAAAATAAAAATCATGAATTCTAAAAATTCAATCTATATTTACACCTGTTTTCAGGTGTTTTTGAGGAGGTATGTTACAAGTTTTTGTTTGTTTGTTTGTTTTTGTTTGTTTTTTGTAGTGGACCCTTGATACTTATTACAGTTTACCATGTACATACCTTCATGTGCATGATAATTTTAGTGATATTTCATCTCATATTACCTGATTTCTGTCAAGATTTCTGTTATGTTTTGTCTGGTGAAACCTACCTGGTCAGATAACTTCAGAGAAAAAACTTCAGAACACCTCGTAAGAACATGTTTTCGGTGAACTCTGTTGTATTATGAATTTTGAGAACAACAAAAAAAATTATTCAGAAGGGAGCATGGCTTAAAACAGCCTGAGCAGCATGTAGCTCACAAGAAGTCTTATGAAATCATTTTTTTTTTAAACTGCTGTTTCCATATACATGGATCTGTCCTTTCACATCTGCTGTGTACTTTTGCATTTTCCCAGCATTTTTTGAGCCACAACTGTGGGTTTATTAAGTGTGCTAGAAATAGCTCACTTGGTGCAGGTGAAAGTAACACCTGTCTTACTAACTTTTTGAACACCTGTCTTACTAACTTTTTGTCAGAGGGCAAGGACAACTTTACTGTCTGATGTAGTATTATGCCTCTCATCTTCCTAAAATGTAAAAAAAAAAAAAAATTTCTGGGTAGTTTTAGGGGCTTTATAAGGATAAATCCTTACAGAAATTCTTTCTGAGTACCATCTTAAATGTTAATGGCCCGAAGATCTGGATTTTACTAATAGGAAAGAAACATAAATATCTTAACAAATGAATAGAGTTTCATTCATGCTGTTTCAATGTTTTGGTTAAATTAAAGATTAAAAGAGGTGTTTTTAAAGTGAAGGCTTGACAATGCTCCCACATAAGTGGTGCAAGGAAACTTCCTAATATGCCTCTCTAGGCTTGATGTCTAATGTATATAACTAGTACTGGAAACTTGCAGTATTAATTTTTTGGAGGAAAGATCTTCAGTGCTCTGTGTGGTAAAACTAATCACAGCCTTGTGCATTGCTAGACCTCAATCTGACTTGCAAAGAACATTAATATTGAAGATGTGCATAGGAAGATTGTTCTTACTTTTGGAAGGTTTATCTTTAGCATTTAATTTCATTCTTACTGATACTTAGTGAGTGGGGAGAAGGGCTATGTGCTCTTTTAGAAAGAATGCCTCTCTGTGATGTACCTGAGACACAGCTATAAGCCTTGAAAACAAGACACAGGCTGTTCAGGGATTATAAACCTTAGAGACAGGGAGTAGGTGCTTCTAGATTCCTGGTTCTGTGGCAGCCCACTCTTTGAGCTTTCATTTATTTCCTCAGCTCAGATATGAGCTGGAAAATATGTCCTAGAAATAATATGCTCTTTTGTTATTTAAAAATAGTATATAAAATGTATTAAATTTGAGTGTTAGTGACTCCTTAGGAGTTTGTTGATCTATTTATTGCAAACTTGTCTAAATGATCAAAGGACTTTTTTTTTTTTCTAAAGTTCCTTGGTATAGAGATTTCTCCTGTTTCCCAGTTGAAAATTCCTTCTCCATTTCATCACTGAAATACCATTATTAGTTCTTTTACGCTCAAGATATATGGAAAAAAAAAGAAAAAAAAAAAGAGTTGGGGTGTTAATTTACAGTCTGTCCTTTTCCATATTCAGAAATTTGTTAAATCTGTTTAGTTCTTGAGGAAACCATATATTAAAATAGAATATTGCATGGAAAAGCCACCTACTCCTGAGATAAAAGACCCGATAAAGGAGCCAGTGACTTTCTGTCTTTTTTCTTAGGATGTATACTAGGCATTGCCATGGTGATTAGTGTTTTATAAATGCCAGAGATAAATGGTCAGAAGAAACTGCTGCAAACAGCAATAAGTATTGAAGTAAAAGCTTAAACAATCCTCTCCTACCAGCTTCCCCTTGTAATTCATTTCCTTTGAATCTGCAACTTGCAGGCCTACCTGACCGAGCTAAAAAGCACATGTATATAGCTTATATTATCTTCTAAACATCTGGCATTTCCATATTTTCACTTTATTTAAAAATATGTATCACCATTCAGTAGCTCAAATTATAGTATATATACTTTAATATATATGCTGGTATATATATATATAGTATATATGCTTTAATATATATACTTTAACTATATATGCTGGCACTGTGTATTATCAAAAAGTATTCATCATTTGTGGGAAACAGTCCTAATAAGTACACAAGTAATGGAAACTATAAATGATGCCTGCCAGTCATTGGAGCCCTGCCTGCATATGCAGTCAGGCCTGGGAGCCAGCGCCCGTCTCAAGTCAAGTCATTTGGTTGGCAGTGCACATCACACTGGCTATGCTGCCTGGCAGCTTATCAGTAAGTCATTTAAAGCTGGAATGGTGATATTGTTGGCACTTGTCAAGTAAGGTAAAGCCCATTTTACTTATAAGCCATAGACTATAGAAAACTGACCAGACTCCATGCTTCTGATGTACTCTGTACTTATTTGTACCTGGAAGTCTATGCAACTGTGAGGAAAAAAAAGTATCTAGGAGCTACTCTTGCATTCATTACATTAAATGCACAATTCCATGGTAAGGCTTTTCAAGAGTATCATCTCTCATCCCAGAGATGAGCTTCATCTGTTCAAGGTTAGTTGAAGACAGCTACTTCGAGTTCCAGTCAAAAACAGCACGGGCAAAGACTGTGGGACTGACAATATTTGATTTTGGTTTATCTCGTATGTTGTTTCTCCCACAGGTGGTGTGATTTCTTAATTTGCCATGGTTGACCATCTGATTCCTATATACTCCTCCTGTAATGGAAGTTTTATATGCAAGTTCACACAGTTATGTGACCTTGTACAACGCCAGTGTTTCCTGGACAGAATCACCACCATGTCTGGGAACACTTTTCCAGCAACAGATACATTTTACAAATGAAGGAAACATTCATAACTTTAGAGTTTTCAAGTTCTGAACTTCCATTTCATCCTGTGCAAAGTAGCAGCCGTAGCATGAACATTTACCTATTTTAGTTTTTCTCTCTGCTGTATTTAATTTTATTTTTGTTATTGTGGATACCATAGGACTTACAGATGTGTTCAAAATGCCATGTTTCTATATGGCTTAATCTCTGCTAGATGGCTCCTAGGAATGCCTGTAACAAACCAATCACACCTATTTTTTTCCTGATCCTTGAATGTTTGATGTGATCACCTAAAATCCTATATGCTTAGTTTTTGACATTTTAGTGAGGAAAATACAAATTGCTGCAGCTCTTTGGATGCCTATGTCCTCTGCATTAATTCATATAAAGGATTTTTTTATACTAAAATTTTCTTAAGATACGACAAGTTATTATTTAAGTATGTACTCTGTCCATTATTAAATTGATTATTCAAATTTCATTTAAAACAAGAGGCCAGATGGCAATATTCCAGTATTTGTTGCTACTAGCAACCACAAATCCCAAACTGAGTTATTTTCCATTTTTCACTGTGGAAAAAAGGATCTCTTCATTTTACATGCAATAAAAAGAAGCTACAGCTAACCAATTACAAAACAAGATTGTTTTACCATTACTTTATAAAAATCATTCACTGACACTTTTATACATGTTGCTGACCTCATAAAATATGTGATCTCTTTCTAGGCTTGCTGACTTTGTTAACAATTACAAATTTTAGTAAGGATATTTTTGTCGTGAAAGGAAGTCTTTTCTCTTTTTACTCGCTCAGAGACACCAATTAACAAAATAATGACTATTTGAAGAAACTGAAAGAAAAATAAATAAAACTAAGAAAGGCTTAGAATCTCTGATTTGAATAGAAGAAATGTGTATACTGGGAGTAAACTTTAAGTTGATATAATGATGTCATTTGAAAAATGACAACTGGCAAATGAATGCTTGATGCAACTACAGAAGTATCTGTGAATTCACAAAATAAGGACTGAGTCAGTATCTAGAACTTTCTTGAAGTCTACATTTTAAGCATTTAGGAGGCCCACAATTGACCATTTCAGGCAATTAGCCAAAAAATTGCAGCGTTTAATGTGAGGCAAGGAGTATCTGGGTCTCCTCCTTAATGATGACTTACTGTATAAATGTAAAAAGTGATGTCAGTATAGCTCATTAATTGGTATCAGAGAAAAGATAATAATCATAAAGACAATTATGGAGAAGTAACTTATTCCTTTTCATATATGGGCCTGTTTTGCATACAACAGATTTCTTCATGTGTACACTTGCAAATATCTAAATGTATGTGTTTTATTACTATACGTGTATGCCTGGCACTACAAATATGTAAGCAGAGTATTTTAATGATACATAACTTAAACTTTGTTTGATCCTAAGTGACAGAAGTGACTCAGATTGCCTAATGCAGTACTGGAAATGTCTTAAAGGTTTTAGCATAGAGGAGAGTAAAGGAAATGAGACAGGATAGGTAAATGTGAAAGTATCATTTTGTTATTGATTCATTTTAGCAAGAGATTTTAGTATATTAAAATTTTTCACAGCTAACTTTTGAAATGAAATGTCTAATTAATAGTAAACCTGCTTGGCCCCAGAATCCAGAGGCTATTTACACTCTGGTAATCTCAAAAAACAAATATTATCTTATGAACACTGTGGTGGCAAAATGTGCTAGCATACATGTTAAGTTTCTAATCAAACATTGCAAAAATTCATTAATCAGTATTTCATAGTTCATTACAGTCTGACTAATTTTGAAATCCCTCATGTAAATTGATTAAATGTCTTCAGTATTCAGATAAATGGGCTTTTGTTTAAAGCAACCTTTACTGGGAAGTCCATAATTCTCCAGGATTGAGTTCTGGTAACATTTGACTGTCGTATCTGACATACTAGCCAGTTGCCATTTCACCCCTTCTTCTTACCCTCCTCTATATTCTAAATATCTCATTGACCAATTGTGAGAAAAATATTCTTAAATCTTCTGTAGACGTAACAGGTCATAGTTAGAAAGCTCCATCATTTACTGTCATCATTTACTGTCAGCAGTAAGCAAAGCTTTTTTTTTCTTTTTCTTCTTCTTTTTTATTTTTTTTTTCTTTTTTTTTTTCTTTTCTTTTTTGTAATGCAACACTTGCCCTGACTGTTTTGTTATGTAAGTAGCAGACACATGGACACATGAACACCTCAGGCCAGTCACCAAGTGTTATTTTACATAAACATATTTAACACTGCCCTCCCTATATTGTCAGCCTAATGCAGCCACAGAAGCCCCTGCCAAAGGCCAGCTCCCAGTATGGATGAGCATAACTCTGCCCTTGGTGGTACCTTCAGAAATGAGGGGAAAGACTCTGCTTGATTTCGCTTTTTGTATTAGGACTCCAGGTTTTACAGCTTTATGGAAGATTATGATGCGAGATTAATGGAGCTGTTGCTGCACATGGTGCTTTTTATTAGAAAGATACCACACTATTTCTCAGGTAAAAATACAGCAGTTACTCTTCACAGCAAACACAGAGAACAGTCTCATATAGTCTTACCCAAATTCCTGTGAAAGCAGAATGCTGACTTGAAAATTAATAGCCATATTCTCATTTTATTTACTTTACTGGTCAATTAAAAATTTCTACCATGAATGTGCATTTTTAACTGGCTTTTCAGAAGTGTTCATCAGCATTTAATGTTTCAGGACTCATACAATGTGAATATAGGGGCCTGAGGGGGACCAGCATATATTAAGATTTCAGGTGAAAATCAGGTTTTGCAGAAGTTTGTCTTGCAGCTGATCATAGTGGAGTCTTGCGCGTATCCAGAAAAAGGATTTGTTCTATCTCTCTTCTTGGATGTATTTTTTTTTAGTCCCAGTATACTCTACATAGTCTGTATTATGCAAAAGCTGCACAGGTGGCAGCCAAGAGCCTCTGATATTTCCTGGACCGTGACACATTTTACTCTGCAAGTTCTGCCCTGTCTTCTCTCTTTGTTGTAGAGAGCAAGTCTTTCTGCTGAGGAAAGGCTTTCAGGAATGTGCTTCATTTCTGGCTTACCTTGAATACTTTCCTTGTTTCGCTATTTCACAGTTTTTGTTTATATATTAGAAGACTCAGTTTTGAGATACCCTTGTGCACTTTTTGGGTTTTAGAGCAATGACTAAAGCTCTGACAGTTTAAGTTACTAATTTACAGTGTGAGGCCTATCAAGTGGCATTCAGCACTTCACAAGGCATTCATCTTCAGCACTTCACAAGGCAACATCTTATTGTTTGAACAGAGCCTTTTTGAGTTAAAATTTTATTAATTAGTATATTGAGTTGTTATTCATGTCAAAAGTCCTGCATGGGAATTCTGCTCTACGGATGACAAAACAAAGTGCAGTAGATACAAGCCCACTTGTGGATGAAGGAGTTTCATATCTGCTTTCCTTCAAACCGCTGTTAAAAGTATAAATGTTTGATTCAACTGAAGGGAGTTGTGATGCATTCAAGAGGTTTTTGTTATGAGCACTGACCAAATTATTAAAATGAGATTTTCAAATGTATTTGGTGCTTACCTGAAATCCCTTGGAATACCTTAACTTGCATGGTCAGTTTGGTACTTTGTTGTAATTCTGTGCACAGCTGACACCAACAACTCTCAGCAAGTACATAGGCATTCTGACACAGTTGACTGTAATTTGCAGGGGGCAGAAAGCTGTGTTCTCTTTTCCAGGTTTCTCCTCCTGGACTGTTTGATGTAATAGCAAAATTTCACCTGTTTATTTCCATGTCAGTCTAGAGAAGAAAAAAAAAAAAAAGAAAGAAGAAGAAGAAGAAAAAAAAAAAAGACTGGAAAAGCACAGCTTCAAGAGTAGATTGTGTTTCACAGAAGTGACTCAGATTGCCTAGTGCACCTAACGGATTCCAAATTACGTTTATTTTTGGAATGTTTTCTTAGGAAACATTTTATTTAACAAAAGATTAAATTATTTAGAAAAAGGGTAAAGAGATTTCTATAGTTCTCTGTGGTTTCTTAACTGAATTCTCCTTTAAGATTTGCAAATTTTAATGGTAGTGGTAGTATAGTATTTATTTATTTTCTTTAAGCAGCAGGCTGATTACTAACTGTACAATTGTGTGTGTTACAGCTTTGTTTCTTTAGCAATTTCATAGAGTTGCTTTCAAAAAAGATACCATTCTTATAAGGAGAGCAGAACACAAAGAATATGCCTTCCAGTTACCTGAGAGAGATACTAAAGTGAATCAAAAAATATTGAAGCAATATGTATGTTTACCTAACTTTTATGAATATAAAGTTTTGAAACAATTTATCCATCACTTCAGCAATATTTGTATCTTTCATAAATCATATTTACAAATATTTTATGGGAAAATAGCTCTCCTAACTGTGTCTTTGTAAAAAGTCTTTGTAAATCTGCTCCCTAATAAATTACAAGTAGCTGGCCACATCTTTTTTGAAAGCCATAAAGGGGAATTAAGTGCCCATTTCCCATTAGCTTTTGATGACACCTGAGAAAACTTGCCAGTGGATTTCTCACGGTCTCCAAAATGGTTGGGAGTCTACTTTGATTTTAGGAGCAAGCAATTTGCTATCTTACTGTTTGCTTTTTGCCTCAGAGATGAACATTGTTTGGCAATGTCTCCATGTTTGATACATTTTTTTAATTATTATTCTTTTTTATATGCAATAGAAGACAAAAAATGAGACATCATAAGATCTAAGAGAAAACTGTCTTTGTCCGGTTATGTGGTAGTGGTCTCAGGAGTGGGCTAGAGCCTAAATAAAGCTCTATCTGTTATAATCATATTGAGGATGTGATAAAACAACCAAAGAAAACATAACAATCCCTTCCCACCAAACAACAACAACAAATGAAGAAAAAAAGACAACAAAACAAACCAAAACTAAACAACCAACCCAAACAAACGTAACTGGAAAACTTCCTGTTCCTTATGGAAGACGAAACTTTCCAAGTTTCCTCTACTTTTATTAAGAAGTAGTTGGGTTGGATTGTTTTGAGAAGAGACATGAAAAATATTGGGGTTAAAAAAAATAAAAATAAAAAAAATATAAACAATATATACATCAATTACCCCCAAATCTTTTTTTTTTTTTTTTTTTTTTTTTTTTTTGACTGTAATTATGTTTGTTTCAGATTATGAGACTGTTTATGTTATTACATATTAGTGTTATCTCAAATACTCATTAGCCACATTTTCCATGGGTCAGCCTCTCCTATCAGGCTGTGATGGAGAAATAAAACGCTGGGAAAAGGAAGGAACAGGGCTGGGAAATGGTGTTACTTGTCAGTATACTTGTCAGTATATTAACAAGAATTATTCTGAAAGGTTTTACTAGAATTTGAATCTAAGCAGTTAATATTAGACTAGGGGTAGCAATGTATATTCAGTGTGAGTTGCCATTATTAACCATTAAACTTAAAATAGAGGAATCCGTAGACACTGGAATCATACACTGCTAATTTACTATAAATGTATTAGACTTGCTAATAGTATTCTGCCAGGGACTGACTTTTTTAAGCATCTGAAAAAAAAAAACAAATACTAACTGATAGTACTAACATAATTTTAGACAGTTTCTTAGTTTGGGGAAATACGTTTTATGTTACAGAATTTCAAAAGATAAAAATATTTTAAAATGTTCTCCTTATGCTTCTATTGTACTTTTACTTTATTGCTGCTGATTTCTACTTTTGACTAGCTAATGGGAATGTATTTTTTCTCTGTATTGCTATTACCTCTTCCTACTACTTTCCAGGTCACTAATTTTTCTGCTTAGAGTTCATTCTGCTTAGACTGATACGCTGTCTTTTTTAATGAGGTTATTTCTGGGTTATTAGCCTTCCTGTTATATGATACCTTATGTGAAAGATCTAATTGATGTAAATCAAACATAGCTTGCAGAAGAAAATCAAAATGATCTTTTAGATATTTCGTAGGTTCATGTGTATCTCAGAAATTTTGTATTTAAAGCTACTTTTTAGACAAGAGGGTTATATGTGGTTAATAGCACAAATAAATCTTTTTTTATTCATACATTAACAGGTTCAAAGAAGTGGAAATTGAAGAAATGCATTGGCATTTTCGTTTGCTGAATAAGCTTTAGATGGAAATTAGTCTGAAAAGTATTTAGTGGGAGGGGTTTAATTGTACAGTTCAATAACCTCAGCAGCATTTTTTTTATTAAAGCATTCTTACAGAAACCTTTAAGCTTTTAAGCTTTAGGTTAATCTTTACTGTTATTTTCTGGTTATATTTAATAACATATTGGAAATACAACTAAGACTATGCTATAGTTTGTTAACACTTTTAAATGGATTGCATGTATGCTGCCTTTTTAGAATTATTTTCCTTGCAAATTTTGCAGCCAAAAGGATTGTGTTATGATGTTACACATATTAAAAGCATGTTGTTTTCCAGTCATTTCGCTTGTGGCAATAGGTACTGTCAAGGGGAATAGTGTGACTTTCCTATATAAGTTATAATTATATAGGAAAGTAAAATGTGATTTATTCTTTTTTGCATTGGCTTCCCCTCTTTTGCCATCTGATATCTTGTTTGTTTTTTTTTTGTTTGTTTGTTTTTTTAACTCTGCTGACATGTCCTAGTTTAAAGATGTGTGACCTTTATATACAGTGATTTTTATTCTTTTATAAAATATGTGCATGTTTTACACAATATACACACAAAATAAGAGATTTGTGGTTATATGCCCCAATTTACCTAGCTGTGAATATTTAGATAAGTATTTAATCTGAATTTGGTATTTGCCCTTCCAGTTGCTAAGTGATAAAATATTTTGTCTGTGTTTTAGGATTGGAATATACAGCAGTCCCAACCTCTGCTGCCACATTTTAATTTTATTTAACACATATACAAAATTGTTTAATTGCAGAAAACTGGGACAAAGCTCTATTTTTATCTGCTTTGCAGGTCTATAAGAAAAGTTAGTCGCTAATCAAAAAGCCCTTCAAGACAGTAGGATAAATTTTGTTTTCTTTTGCTCAGAGCTAGCAAGTTGTCCATTATTATTTATGATTCGCTATTATTTATTTATTTATTTCACAAGAATTTGAGTACACTTCTGTTGTTCAGAGATACAAATATCATAAAATGTTGCAGTGTTTGCTAAATCTTGTGCTGATCTTATGAGCATGCTTGGAGTTAATGAAGGATTTTGCAAGAACCTGAGCAGGCCTAGACTAAGCCGTGTGCTCAGGAAATTAGTTCAGAAATATGTTTATAGACAATGTGTTTCCAGACCAAACTTCCAGATGAATTTTTGGTTAACATAGATTGTGTAAAATATTATAGTGAATAAAAACTTACATCACAGAAAATATCATCAGTCTAAGCCAAAATTTTATTTTATTTTTTATTGTGCCAGTGAAATTGGAAGAAGTAACAGCTCAGGTAAAAACCTTTCCCTGTTGAAAATGATCTAACAGCTGCTGGTTGATAGTTGGCTGAATATGAGCCAGCAGTGTGCTCAGGTGGCCAAGAAGGCCAACAGCATCCAGGCTTGCACAAGAAATAGTGTGGCCAGCAGGGCTAGGGAAGTGATTGTCCCCCTTTACATGGCTCTGGTGAGGCCTCACCTTGAGTACTGTGTTTGGTTTTGGGCCCCTCGATACAAGAAGGACATTGAGGTGCTCGAGAGAGTCTAGAGAAGGGCAATGAAGCTGGTGGGGGGTCTGGAGAACAAGTCCTACGAGGAGCGGCTGAGGGAGCTGGGCTTGTTCAGCCAGGAGAAGAGGAGGCTCAGGGGTGACCTTATTGCTCTTTACGGATACCTTAATGGAGGCTGTAGCGAGGTGGGGGTTGGTCTATTCTCCCTCGTGCCTGGTGACAGGACAAGGGGGAATGGGCTAAAGTTGTGCCAGGGGAGTTTTAGGTTGGATGTTAGGAAGAACTTCTTTACCGAAAGGGTTGTTAAACATTGGAACAGGCTGCCCAGGGAGGTGGTGGAGTCACCATCCCTGGAAGTCTTTAAAGACGTTGAGATGTAGAGCTTAGGGATATGGTTTAGTGGGGACTGTTGGCGTTAGGTCAGAGGTTGGACTCGATGATCTTGAGGTCTCTTCCAACCTAGAAATTCTGTGATTCTGTGATTCTGTGGAAAACAAGTCTTACGAGGAGCGGCTGAGGGAGCTGGGGTTGTTCAGCCTGGGGAAGAGGATTCTCAGGGGCAACCTTATTGCTCTCTATAGATACCTTAAAGGAGGCTGTAGTGAGGTGGGGGTTGGTCTGTTCTCCCACATACCTGGTGACAGGACGAGGGGGAATGGGCTAAAGTTGTGCCAGGGGAGTTTTAGGTTGGATATTAGGAAGAACTTCTTTACTGAAAGTATTGTTAGGCATTGGAATAGGCATTGGAATGGGCTGCCCAGGGTCGTGGTTGAGTCACCATCCCTGGAGGTCTTTAAAAGACATTTAGATGTAGAGCTCAGTGATATGGTTTAGTGGAGGACTGGTTAGTGTTAGGTCAGAGGTTGGACTAGATGATCTTGGAGGTCTCTTCCAACCTAGATGATTCTCTGATTCTGTGTGATTGGAGAAATAAAAAATAAATAAAAAAAAGTTAATGACAGGGAATTTTTAAGAAGCTATAACATCGTGGTTGTCAAAGCCAGACGTGCATTTTAGCAAGTAAAGTTAGATGTGTCAGGTTCTAATCCGGTTACTTCTGGTACACCGTTTGGACATTACAGATTTAAATAAATGGCATTAGTTTCACTGACATGGCTTTCCTGAAAGTCTCTGCATGGTTCATGAGATTTCAAGGTATTGACATTATAGTTGTTTCAGATTTAATTTGAAGCAAGGACTCTAAAGGACAAAACAAAAGACTTAGACAAACTGAGTTTAAGCAGGAATATTATATTTCCTTGAAGTAAACTGAGGGAAAAAAAAGAAAAGGCAACAGAATCTGACTACCTGGTCACCATATATGGAGAAGAAAAAAAAACAAAAATCAAAAAACCACGATGTGTCTTTTTGTTCTTCTGCTTCCGCATTTTTCAGGTTTGCACTGAAACAATAAGGAGAAAGTAAATGTACAGTGTCTGTTTTTTTCCTTCTATAATAATTCCAGCTTGAATTTCTGAGATGTTTTATTATGTTCAGTATTGAAGAGCCAGCCTGTCTTTAAGTCATACCTGCCTTTGTAGGACCTAAGCTATTTTTGCATGCTCTGAAGTACAGCCACCAACCATCAGAGTTCATTGTGGTGTTGGCCTGGCCACACACTTCCACTGTCTTACCCTTACATCTCAGAGCAGCCAGTGGTAGGAGAAGAGCAGCATCCAGTAGAGATACCATTAAGACATGCTGGATTTGGCAATTGCTATACATGAAAGATAGCATCCAGTCAAACATACCTCTCGCTCACTGTATTTCCTTTGTTGACCTGGGTTTACAGGAGACTGCTGCTTTCTGGTTTTGAAGTTGTGCAGAGATTACATTGTGCTGGCACAGATCTTGCAATGCGCTGTGGTAATGAGTGTGGTGCACAATTCCCTTAGAATGAAGGAATTGGGCAATTTATTATAGCGGAAGGATCTAATCATGTATTGTTGTTCAGTTAGGGCTTTTGCGAGAAGAGCAAGGATGCTTAGTGCTCCTTACACTGCTGTGGCACTGGGAGGTGTGAGCTTTCTCTATGTTGTACATTTTAAGAGGTTGAATCTTCAGGACTGATCATGCAGCATTTTCTGGCTTTGCTTTAAAATGACAGAAAAAAAGCTTTTCTCTTTCATTCTTTATATTCTAGTCCTGGAACTGTGTACATGCTTTAGGGCTCTGGGTTTAAATGAGCAGAGGATTTGTGAGGGTCAGACACTTAGGATTTGAATCTTGCGGTAAGAGAACGGGTGTGATAATTCAGGAAATCTGTCAATGTTTCAGCTACTGCTAGGAACACTTGTGTCTTTGGGTGATTTAAGTTGCAAATAAAGGTCTGAAGATTTGTCAGGAATCCTCTACTTCAGTTTGCTTCTGTTCTTCTCAAGGAAATATTTATCTTCAAATTAGTGTCTCTGTAATAGGGGGCATATTTATGAGCTCTTTAAAATGTGGGAGGATTGGTGTAAATGTTTCAGGTACTCCGAGTACAGTGGTGAATCTTTTTTGTTGTTGTTTTTTTTTGTTTGGACACAGAAGAAAGTTCCAAATTTATAGAAGTGCTTTAGAATTTTCTTTTTCAGGTGTGTGAAGTGGCTGGCACTTGCTTGCAGGTCTATATCATAATCTAATAAACCTTTAATCCAGCTGAGTCTTAAAACCACTCTTTCTGAGTAATTTAAACTGTTGTATCTGCCTGCCTGTAAAAGATGGATGGTATTACCACTCACCTGGGAACTATCTTCATTCATAAATTTGGATGAGATTCACTCTTGTCATCTGTGCTTGATGTGTAATTCTGCAGGTGCAATCAAAGACTAAATTGGTGGGGGAAAAGGAGGGAGAAAAAAAAAAAAAAAAAAAAAAAAGAACATCTAACTTCATTGTTTTTACCATTTTGTACATATCACTTTGTGTGATTGTTCAAAAAGCACCAGAAAGCAACAGAACCCACTAGTATGTATAAACACTGATAGCATTTGTAGTTTTTTTAATGGGCTGTGTTAACATCAAATATAAATATTTTTATCTCTGCTGATAATAATTAAATGCAATAGAAATCATCCAGAACTTGAAGGTGCAGGCCGTGGTTCAGAGCTGCAGCTTCTTGGAGTTTGAGAGAGTTTGGGTGCAGACCTAGGGCTCAGGATTACTTTGAACTTGTCTTCATGTTAGGGCCATTAAAATATCTGTTGTAGATACAGTCCTGAGGACACTTCCCCATTTATAACATGGTTTTGAATTTTACAAGATGATGTATGGATAAACTTATTACATTTGTACAGTACACATCACGTAAACTTATTTGCAATGTTTTCAGCCTTTTTCACTTGGAGGAAGTGACCCTTCTTCACTTGGCCTTCTGATGTGCAAAAAGGTAAACAGTGGCATGCTTCAAACATGGCAGGTTATTAACCTATTAACCAAAACTTGTAGTTTTACAGTATGCATCTTCCTGTTTGTATTTTTTCACGTCTATGTGAAACTATGGGAATTCTATCTTAGTACTTCTACAACTTCTGTATAAGAAAAAAAAAAAAAAGAAAAAAAAAAAAGAAATGCAATATACCTGCCTGTTAATAATTTAAAAAGTAACAACAGATATCTAAAGATACTTCATCTGTTGCTCTTCTCTTTGAAGCAAGAATCTGTAATCTGGAGCAGCATTGAAGATCATGGGTACCTTTCTTTATTGGTATCCTACTCAGTTGAAACATTAATGCTAATAACATTTAGCTTTCTGATCTGTTTCGATTTTTGGTAACAACATGTTTAATTTGAGGGTTTTATATCCTTCTCCAGGCAGTTGTCACCTTGGTGACAAAGTAGACATTTGGAGCCCTTCTTTACAGTACATTGTCTATGCCAATTTTCTGTCAATAGCCCCCATGGGAACTCCCCCAGGTAGACAATTCTGTCAGTAATCTGGAGCAACTCACAAGTTGGTTGGCTGACGTGTAGCCTACGTTGATTTTCCAGCTGGAATTTTCTCTGGTTTATGTATGATGAGGACATCAAATGAAGGCAATCTCCTTTTTGAACGTGCTGAATTTCATAAAATGTGAGAACTGAAATGAGAAGGACTTTTACTGAATTTAATTGAAATTGGACAAAATTTAAGTGTGTCAGTGGCACCTTAGAGATGGACAAAGAATTGCATAAGCCTTGCTTTCTTAAGGAGTGAGATCTCTGTATTAGTGAATTTAGAAACTGGCAAAAAGTTCCTAAAACTTTAGAACATAATTTCTGTTGCCTTCATTTTACACCTGATAAATTGGTGATCACTGCCTTCAGAGAAGTTCTGCTACCGAAGGCTCAGATGAACTCCGTGTTGAGCGTGTTAAATATTTAACTAGTCTAGCACCTTAGAACCACCAACTATGGGGTCATCTACAGATGATGAAAATATTAATGACTGTCATATGAAAGCAGATATCTACTTTCATTGAGTTTATAAGTCTAACAAGGTGAATGTTCTCGTTTTTCTTGATGTTTTCTACTGCTTTCTATCAAAGATAGAACTGGACCAAATCATACTGCATGTACCATGAATTCCAACTGGTTCTTTATCCACCTACCAGTTGAGTATTATGGAACAATTTCATAAGAGTGCTAACTGCAAACATTTTTATTCCCTGTGCTCCTTTTTCATATCCCAGAAGATAAATTCTTGTGTATTCAGTTCAACATATAGATGACCAATTTACATTGTAATTCCTGAAACAGTTTGTTTAGAATTTATGCTAGCTACATCTCAACAGTGCTGAGCATTCCCAAATTCCTTTTTTTTTTCTTTTTTCTTTTGCTTGCAAGCTGGCAGGAAACATTATTCTTTTTGTTAACCTGTCTTTCTAAGATATTTAATTAGTATTTGAGGCTTTCAAAAAGATTTTAATTAAAAGTTAGATTTACACCCAAATGTTCCCTGGGATCTGGATTTTGTTTTTTTTATAGTGTGTGTATACTTCTTTAGAGTCATGCAGTAAATCCACAGTTCAGTTAACATATTCTGTATTCTGCAGCCCTCAGATATTCTGGGAAAGTCGATTCCACCTACTGTTTTTCCCAGATCAGATTGGTTTATAAATTGGTCTGGAATGTGAATTTCCTTCTCTATTGTGGTCCTTTTTTTTTATTACTACTTTTTTTTTTTTTTAAGCCATCTTTACATAATGATAAAACTTTTTTTTAACCAAACCAAACCAAACCAAAATACTTATTTTCATTAATCTGTTTAGCAATACCAATATAGTGACCCATAATATTGTTTTTTTTTTTTTTTTTCCCAAGGATTTAAAATCTCTATTTCTTTCCACAGAATTAAATGCTTCAAACTGATAGTCAACCTCTTTAGAGCCCTCTCTTTAATTTAGTTGTTATAATTAGGCATTTACTGGTGTCGGTGGTATAGCCAGTTACAAGCCGTTCTGTTCTGCTTGTCTTGATTATCACAGTTTAGATGTAAAGTAAATTAGAATGAAAGACTATACAGTCCAATTACAGATAAAAGCAGCAAACTCTACTGCTGTAATTAGATGCCAGTACTATTTTTCTTAGATTTTCTATCTCTGAGGGCATTTCTTGTAGCTACTTTGCTGAAGCTAATGTTTAAAGATTTTATAAATGCTGTGTGTCTTTGTGACATCATCTTTGTTCCTTAAACTTTAAGTGGCCTTTTCTGAGGTGCAGAATCTGTGTCAATGTATTCCTTGTCTGTGATACATTTATCTTTCAAGATGTTGTAATGGGTTATCCATATTATAAGTGCATTGACATTAATAAGCATGAATGTGAGATATTCAACAACTGTGTGTTCAAGCCTTTCATTTCTGGTAGTGAGGAAATACCTACTTTTTGCTGTAATGCAAAATACAACCATCCGTTTCTTCTCTGCTCCTGCAGATGTAAGAGTCAGTGTGTTGAGTATTCTGTCTTTCACCTATGTAACTGCTTCACCAGATCTGCAATGAAACGTTCTTTGGTGTACCTCATTGATGGTCACACTTTAAACAGCACCTCCCAGAATTATTCATTAAAAGTCTCTGCATCAAAGAGTTCATGGGATAAGGGGTAAGACAAAGACACTCAGCAGGCTATTGACTTGCTCAAGGTCAAATAAAGTTTTCTGGCTTCCAGTCAAGTAACCCTACCAACCAACTCTTGTTATCTCCCTATATAAGATATATCTCTCTATATAAAATATATACAAAGAGAAGACTTTGGCCTGAATAGACAGATTTTTGTTTGCCTTGATGTCTTTTGTGAAAAAGAATGAAGTCCTTAATGAGTGGCAAAAAATAAAAAAATAAAAAATTTAGATCTGAATTCACTGTAACATGATGAAAAAGACAAGAATGGTTTCAACCCCTCAGCAAGATGATCACTGTAAATACAACATTTTTGGTACTGTCAGCAGTAAAGACAATGTAGGTAGTTATGGTAGTTTGTAAATGCAAGGAATACTTACTTCAGCAAAGACTAAAAATTCTGTTCTATTTATTCTTAAGTCCTTAAGGTACAAAGCAAGTACTTTTAAGAGTCTGGTGTTTGCTACAACAAATCAAAAAGTTGTGATGGAATATTTTTTTTATTAAAAAAATTGAAAGTATGATTTTGCTGTTGGAAAAACTGAATTTTAGTTAACATTTTGGTAGGATACAAGATCAAAATAATCAGCTTCAACTGTTTTGTTTTGGCAAAGTTTTTTCATGTCGTTATAGTGCATATTAAACATTGCTGTTAAATATTTATATTGTGTCAGTAATATTGGTATTAGTGAACTGACGTACTATATGTATTATGCTATGTTTAGTGTTTATCATATTTTCAATTCTTTATATACTGCAAATATTTTGAAATTGTTTGAATCAAAATAAGATTGCTGAAGGAATAAAGACCATGATTTCATAATCATTAATCTGATAATATTTTCAGCGACGGTATTTACTAGAAAATATAAAGAGTTGTTTTGCAATTATTTTCAATTGAAATGCCAGTTATTGAGCAGTTTTCAGCCATTTAGCGACCAATGATATGTATTATATGTCACTGAGTATCTGAAGTGTTATGCTGTGAAGTCATAAAATTTCATTTATAAATGATAAAACTTTCAAATTAATACAAATTCTTATCGGTTAAGGGTAATGCCACAAAAGATCTCAAACAAGGAAGTTGAGGAGCATATATCTCATTATGTGTGAAATTTGCTTGACTAGAGTACAGTCCAGTTGCTTGGATTTTAGGTCAATCTAGCCTACTTTTTTAGAGGTGAACTAAACCTCTGGAGCAGAGTTTGGGAATAAGGCTTTAACAGCATTGGCTTTAACAGCATTGACTGAAACAGCAGCTACAACTCTTTCATACCAATTCAATGACATACTTGAAACATCAAAGGCATCTATATAAGAGCTCCACAATGGACATTACATTGTCTGGAAAACTTGTATTGCTACAGAAACAGGGAATCTAAAGAAATTTTATATGGGTATCATAATATTAGAGACCATTATTGGAGCAATGTTATAGCTGGTAGTAAAAGAGATTTAAAAAACATACTTGTGTTATTGATGTTTCTCTCTACCTGCTGTGTATGCGTACCATTTTGATGTACCAGTAAAGTGGAAAAGACTCATGTTGTTTGATTCTCTAGGGTAAAGTTAATTGGTAATTTAAACCAAAATGATAATAATAATAATTAAAAAAAAAAAAAAAAACAAAACATTTAGTAAGTTGCATTTTTCAAAGCAATGTTAAAACTTCCTGTTTCACAGCAAATGTACAGAAAACTATATATGTTGATTTAAGATTCAGTTCTCCTTGATTAATTTTCTAAAGATCATTTAAGGTGCAAGTAAAGTGTATATTTTCTTGTGAAACCAAACTGGTCTGACCCCTTGCTAATTTTACCTACAATTAGTTTGGTGTAATTGTCATAGCATACAATTTAGTCTGCTTCAACAACAACAAAAATTTATTGTTCATGGGGCCATAAAACTCTTTTAAAATTGCTTAATGAACAACTCAGCCATGAGTATGTCTTAGAAGATGAGAACTGCTATTACACATGTAGAACATAGCAATGCAATATGTGTAAATTTTACATAACAAATTTGGTATAAAGCCAACTCTTTGTTGGGTTAGAAACTGGCTGGGTAGCTGGGCCCAAAGAGTCATGGTGAATGGAGTCAAATCCAGTTGGAGGCTGGTCACTAGTGGAGTCCTCCAGGGCTCAGTACTAGGGCCAGCTCTCTTTAATATCTTTACTGATTATTGATTAGCAGATGACACCAAATTAGGTGCATGTGTCGGTCTGCTTGAGGGTAGGAAGACTCTACAGGACGATCTAGATAGGCTGGACCAATGGGCTAAGGCCAACTGTATGACGTTCAACAAGGCCAAGTGCCAGATCCTGTACCTGGGGTACAACCCCAAGCAGTGCTACATGCTGGGAGATGAGTGGTTAGAAAGCTGCCTGGCAGAGAAGGACCTGGTTGATAGTTGGCTGAATATGAGCCAGCAGTGTGCTCAGGTGGCCAAGAAGGCCAACAGCATCCAGGCTTGCACAAGAAATAGTGTGGCCAGCAGGGCTAGGGAAATGATTGTCCCCCTTTACATGGCTCTGGTGAGGCCTCACCTTGAGTACTGTGTTTGGTTTTGGGCCCCTCGATACAAGAAGGACATTGAGGTGCTCGAGAGAGTCTAGAGAAGGGCAATGAAGCTGGTGGGGGGTCTGGAGAACAAGTCCTACGAGGAGCGGCTGAGGGAGCTGGGCTTGTTCAGCCAGGAGAAGAGGAGGCTCAGGGGTGACCTTATTGCTCTTTACAGATACCTTAAAGGAGGCTGTAGCGAGGTGGGGGTTGGTCTATTCTCCCTCGTGCCTGGTGACAGGACAAGGGGGATTGGGCTAAAGTTGTGCCAGGGGAGTTTTAGGTTGGATGTTAGGAAGAACTTTACCGAAAGGGTTGTTAGACATTGGAACAGGCTGCCCAGGGAGGTGGTGGAGTCACCATCCCTGGAAGTCTTTAAAGACGTTGAGATGTAGAGCTTAGGGATATGGTTTAGTGGGGACTGTTGGCGTTAGGTCAGAGGTTGGACTCGATGATCTTGAGGTCTCTTCCAACCTAGAAATTCTGTGATTCTGTGATTCTGTGGAAAACAAGTCTTACGAGGAGCGGCTGAGGGAGCTGGGGTTGTTCAGCCTGGGGAAGAGGATTCTCAGGGGCAACCTTATTGCTCTCTATAGATACCTTAAAGGAGGCTGTAGTGAGGTGGGGGTTGGTCTGTTCTCCCACATACCTGGTGACAGGACGAGGGGGAATGGGCTAAAGTTGTGCCAGGGGAGTTTTAGGTTGGATATTAGGAAGAACTTCTTTACTGAAAGTATTGTTAGGCATTGGAATAGGCATTGGAATGGGCTGCCCAGGGTCGTGGTTGAGTCACCATCCCTGGAGGTCTTTAAAAGACATTTAGATGTAGAGCTCAGTGATATGGTTTAGTGGAGGACTGGTTAGTGTTAGGTCAGAGGTTGGACTAGATGATCTTGGAGGTCTCTTCCAACCTAGATGATTCTCTGATTCTGTGAATATTCTACAGCATGTAAAAAATAACATAAAATTACATAATAAAAAACTACATATCACATTGAAGTAAGAAGATGTGTGCAAGTTAAATCTTGGTACATTCTGATTCCTGAAGTCTTGATTTTTCCACCTTAGTATTACCTTAACATGAACGAAGATTTTCTTTTATTGGCAGTGGTTTTTGTTTTTAATGAAAGTGATGCTGTTATTCATATTTAGGATTTGGGCCTGCATAAATACTAATACTTATTAAATACTAATATTTAAGGTAAAATAGCTCAATGCCCAATCTGCTGCCCAAAGGTAGCAGACCTACATGCCAAGCACTTCATATTGTGGTTTTAATTTCTTTATTCAAGTCAAGGAAATTGCAATAACTTCTGCCAGATTTAGGTAATCCAGCTGTCCAGAAATAAGGATTAATCCATAGGAAGAATATTCAGATGCTTGTGCAGTAACAGTACTTTTAGCAGGATTGTTGCACTTCTTGTTTTTGCTTTGTGAATCTGTAGAATTAGCTTCTGGTTTTAAATATATCTGTTTTGCTCCTAAGAGGGAGCTAAATTTATTTCCTCCCCAGTTAGTCCTTACATTTGAAGCAGTTTTCCCTTCATTTCCACTGTGGACACTGGTGGAAACTAGGGCACCCACTCTCTCTGGACCTTTTCTCCAGGGGGAGATTGAAAAAAGAAAAAAGAGGGAAACAAAACCAAAAAGGCAGAAAAACTGTATGAAGTTTTACACTTATAGCTAAAGGCAGATGTTTCCTTCTTGAGTTCTTAAAATCTGAGATGAGCCCTTTCCTTCTTAGCTCAAAGGTTACATGGAAAGTGGCAAAGAAACAAATGACACACTTCTGTAACCCTTCACTTTCATTAGAAGAGTTCTTGCATTTTGTAATGTTCTATGGAAATGGTTGCTGCTCAAAGAGATTAGCTCCCTAGAATAGCAGCTTTGTGTGGAATTGATCAGTAGATAGACCTGGATTAATTCTCTGTGTATAATATAATGGTATGGGAGGGGGGGGGGGAGGGGGGAGAGGGAGGTGAAGGGGAGGGGGATGAGGGCATTGGAGCCACAGAATCTGAAGTGTGGAAGTGTGATTGCCAGTGGGATATAAATAGTGCCTAACATCAATCTAGGTTTTTAGGTAAGTGCAATGCTTTGCACTGTATCTCCAGAATTAGGGGGAATGGATCATTGCCCTTCTCGTTTATCAAGAGCAACTCAAATCACCTAAATCTTAATCTATACATTTTCCATAGCTTCTTTCATTATATTATCATGATGTTGGTGTGTAATTTCTTCTCTTCAACAGCTTTTTCTGTAAACCATTTTTATGGATTGAAATCTTATCATCATTTTCTACTGACAAACTATATCAAGAAATCTGTTTCAATTGCCGTTTGTAGCAGGAAGATGTACTTGAGCTTGAAAATATTGTTTCCATTCTAACTTTTGTCAACAGTGAACAATAAAGTCTTTTGAGTGAGATTTTCAAGATGCACATTTTATTAGCCAAAATGGTGTCTTTTGTGGGACAAAAAGGTAAACAATGTGTATTTTTGAAAATGCTAATATGATTTATTGCAATATGTTGTGGCTTCACAAGACCTTACTTCAGTGATTACCATACAGCCTCCAGAAAGCAACATCCTGTGCACAGCACAAGACCTCTTTCCCGAGTAAACTAATGACATACCTCTTGGCAACTTTCCAGCTAATAGCCCGCTCCAGATGGCTTTGCTTACAACTTCTAAGATGCAGAGGAACAGGCAGCAATTGCCTTATTCTGTCTGTCAAATATGCATTTTGGTAGGTTGGGATGAGGTAAAAATAAATCAAAATTAATGAGCATATACTGAGGTCATACATGGACCTGTTTCACCTTGGAGGTGGACTCATCTATTATCAAGGTCAACGTGGGAATTCCACATAATATCTTGTGGCATGGTAGGCTTAGTTTTTCACATGGCCTTTCCATCAGGAAAATGACCACTCTGTAAGAGAAGTGGTGCCTTTTGGCAAAAACAAACAAACAAAATTTAGTCCCCCCCCAAACAAACAAACAAACCAAAAAAGTGTCCTAGCAGGCTGAATAGGGTATTTACTGATTATCCAAGTGGTCAACTACATAAATGCATTTAACAATTTGGATTTTCCTGCTTGTTCTTTCCTTGAATATTGTAAATAAAGATATATCAGCAATTCATGAAAGTTAGGCTCAAAGAAGTATTGTGAATTTGTTGTGTGGAAAACAGTGGCATAATTGAGATTGTCCATTTCATGGGAAGAGCCACAATATGTGTAAATATGTTGAATTTACTATCTTTTATTCTCTCTGTTTTCCTTGTACTCAGTACACGTCATTTTATTGGTTGGTCAGAAGCCCCCAGAATAGCAGTAATTAATCATTAATGATACTGAATATTAGCTGAGAATAGCTCTTACTTCTGTTGACAGGCATATTTTGTTTTCCTTCTTTTTTTTTTTTTTTTTTTAACTTTATGGAATATGAAGTACTGCTCTCAATTTGTTACAAAAAGGAGAGAGATACAGAGATAAACTGAAATCATGGGAAAGTTACTGTAAGCAATTCAGATCAAATGTTTAATTGGTATACATTAGCCTTGCTGTATGTTTTGTTTGCAGTTTTAACTATCTTGATTAAGATCAGTTTTTTTCTCTCTCAACCAGTGATTTGAGGTTATTTTTTTTTCACTTCAGATGTTTTTTTCCTTTTTGTTCTAGATGACTGTCTGAAAGACTCACAACTGTATCTGCCTTGGGGGACATCCATTTTTTTTTAATAGCCAGTCAAAAAAAAAAAAAATCCAGGGATACATCAAAGAAGGATTATACTACATTTTCAGATTATATAAGCAACTACCTGACTAAATAAAGTATACAGGTAATATCCATTGCAACATATATTTTAAGATTACATTTGAATATTTCCACAGAAGTTGGTGGCAGTGCTGTAAAAGAAATTACACTGAAATCGGAATTTTACAGTGGAACCAAATTCTAAAGATTTTTATTTCGGTCATTCTGTAAATTATTTTCATCTACAGAAATGACAGTCATGGCTATTTTTGTTGGAAACTCTACACTTATGTATCCTGCAATTTACACAGCCAATATATTCAACTCTTTTGAGTATCATAGTTCAACTTGATATTCACCTATCAATTTAAAATGTGAATTTACTTAATTTCATTCAGTAAATTGGCTCAGTCATTTAGGTTGAGGAAGGATAGTTTAACATTTCTAAATATTAGTAAAGCTATAGTAATTTAGTAATTATTGTTTAGATCTACTATTTTCAAACAGCAGAAAGAAAGTTGAATGAGATTTGTGGATATATGTGTTACTGTGCACGTACATATGAATGTTTCACACGTGTGCTCTTGTACACACAGTAAGTGGTATCTTAAATGTAGTAAATAATGAGAACAGGAGCAGGATAATGAAAGTGCATTTACATTGGTGAAATATGTTTTCTGTGTTTTAATTTTTCTTAATTTGGTCATTATTATATATGTTTCTCTGGTCTTTTGCATCTTGGAAGACTAAATGTAACTAGAAATTTAAATTGCATTGGATAAATTATTAACTTATTAGAGATCACAATTTACAAATTAATTTCTCACATGCCTCCATAATTTTTCACTTTGTGATTACAAATGGGGCCTATGTGAAAAATCAGAGACATATAAGTTGCAAAACTATGTGACAAGTGTACTTATCATGCACCTTTTGGCAGGCTTACCTCCTCTCTGCTTGCTCATCTATCTCTCTAGGGACTTATTCTAATGCTCTAAACCCATGAACATAGTCAATCAATCACTGCAATTTTAAAATTAAACTCTTCTAGTTTGGTTGCCAAATATGCAATTAACTTGTCCAGTGTCAGTCCTGCCAATTTTCTGTGCAGAATTTGGCTATTGTATGGTTGCTAGCTTTCTAATGCTAGAAGACGGCGATTCTTAACGTTCCAAAGGAATGTGGAATTTGCTTTCTTACACATCTCCTACAAGATCTTATGCACATTGAATGAGACATCTATGTGAGTGCCTACTTCAGAGCTAGCTCTGTGTGTAGTGAAGCTTTTCTTCTAGGGATCACAAAAATCTCTAAATGTTAAAAATGTATTTTACGTGTCCATAATACAATTTGCAAAAGTTGATCACTAAAGAGCATTCTAAGGTGTTTTCAGAGGCAATTTTCTAAAACAAAATTTCAACTTTTAAAAACAGCAGGTAAGCAAAATACATTGCAATTGATTTCACATAATGAATGAAGTGTATTTTCAATTTTATTACATCTTATTCAAAGTGGTAAAAAAAAGTTTTTGTTGTACATATCCCAAAAAAACTTCCTCAACTGCAGCATGAAGTGTTCCTAGAAATGGGAAAAGGTAAGGAGAAAATCTTTGTAAAAGTAATTGAAGCCAATTGATATTTTTAAATATTACCGATATTCCAGGTGGAATATATATATATATGTTATTATATAAATTCAAGTATAATATAGTATGTTAACATATTATATAGTTAATATCATATATGAAGTGTATGTAATGTATACATACATTACATATTATATTTAAGTATATTTTATGACGTCATGTAAGAGAACCTAGCTATTAGAGCAACTTTTTTTTTTTTTTTTCAGTGGAGAAAGAAATGCTAAAGTTCTTGTAAAACTGATCAGAGTTGAAGTTTGTCATTTCATTTACATAATCTTTTTTTCTCTATGGGGAGAAGTGATTCTTTCATTTCTTTGTACTCTCTGGATAGTGGAACCAGATTAGAAAAATGCTTGTTTTGGCACTTCCCCAAAGAGAAATATAGATTTTGATGTTGGTGAAGATGACTTCAGCAAATAGCGGACATAAAAAGCTAGCATTTCATGCAAGTTCATAAGATGAAACTACAGAATAGAATAACTTTTATGAAGAAAGTCTATGTCTTACTTGGTAAATAGGTCCCTGTGCTACCATAATAATGCCCAGTTCTACAACTACAAACACTTATTTGTTCAAAGTGAATATTAACATTGTAATTTACTATCTAATTACAATTTTATAGTAATAACTGAAAATGTGTTCTTAAAAAGCATAGCATTCATTGCCTCACGCTGTTATTAGCAGTGTAGTGTGTGATTTTTGTCAATATACTGGCATCAAAGAGATTTCTTAAATCTTGACTTGGATTTTAGCAATTTACACACTCAATGCTTTTTTAAAATTTTATTTATTTATTTATTTGGAAAGGCACTATTAGTGATTCTATATTTCAGTTACATTTTTGCTGATGAATAATTATTTTTAATGGAGGCAGGCTTAAACCCAATGAACAATCATTTTACCATCAAGCCTTATTCATATAAAATGTCTATGCATTTTATTTATCTAAAAATTAGCTTGACTAATTTGCAATGTTCCAAAGGAATGGGTTAATTTTGTAAAAGACTGCTATTTTTATCAAGTAATCTGAGAGACCTTTAATTTAATTGGCAGATCTAAAACACATTTAAAAAAAAAAAAAGCTATATTAATATTTAGAAATAAAACGTTATTGAAGTGCTTACTTGCTAGTGAAAATTACTAGAGGATGTGATTTTGAAAGAGAAAATTGTTCTGAATTAACTGAAAAAATGTTTTAATAGTAATATCAGTTGCACCTCTTTTTAAAATTGTATTGCCTTAATCATAATTTATATAAACAGCAAAATTTTCAGACAAGATCTGAATTCTATTAATTTCCATTTATTGAAGTTGATATAAATTACTGTTGTATCAAGTTGTATTCATAACAGCTATTAACAATTAAAAATAATATTTATAATTATGGCACGATAGCAAGACAGACTGAGAAATAACTGATAACTATCAGGGCGTAAAAATCTTAGAGCATCTCAAATAAAATTATGTGGTGGTTGTCAATAGATGTGTCTCTTTTAATAGCCAGTTTAACAAATTATACCAAGATGTTTATTGTATTAAAGATGTACTAGCCCTGATATTTCTTCATGCATATGCATTTTGTGTGTGACTACTTACATATCTCAATATTTAATAGATAATGTTGTGGGTTTGATAGGGCATTTTTCTCTGGTAAGCAGAAGAAATCACAGTTTTGCAATTTACAACTTAATTTATTTTATGAAGCTCAAGATGACATCATGACTCAGCAGTCAATTATAATTTCATATTCAATACCTATTTATTGTGAGTTCCACTAACTGTCTGAAATGTTGATGCTGAGAAGTAGTTTAGCAATTTCTGCTTGGCACAGACCAAAGTGATAGTTTTTATCCATTGTTTGTGGATAAAACAGTATCAAAAATCAATCTGTTTTGTGCTGTTTACAGAACAAAATTCGCCATTTCTTCATTTTGTCAATAAGTTTCAAATTTAAATTTCCTCGAAACACCCAAGTGTATGTTTTTAGTGATTTTACCCTTAGGAATCTTCTCCACTGGTCTTGCTCCTGAGGGAAAACTGAAGGAGCAGTCTGAGCATTGTTTCTGATCTTGTTGTCATTTATGCCATCACAAGATGAAAGGATCTAGAGTGGAAGAAAGCAAGCAGTGGATGGGGAATGGCTGATATTTTATTGATTTTGTTGCTTTGCTAAATTGATTGTTTTCTTGCTAAGGAAAAGACATACCAGTCTTTATTGTTATAATCTGATATTGTTATAATCTGATAAATATTGTTATAATCTGATTTTTATAATCTGATGTTGTTATAATCTGTTTTACTGCATAATCTGTTTTACTGCATAATTTTGCTAGTCATAAAAGGCTTTATTTAATGTAGGGTTTGATATCCTGTGCATACATTGGGTACAGCTGTATTTTGATGATTTTCTGGTAGCTTCTGTGCTAAAACTGCTGCGTGCTTCTGAGGGCTGGGATGCTGTCATGTTGAGGTGCACATTGATAATGGGTAAAATTGAGAATTTTAAAATCTGTGATTTTCTTGTGGGAGAGGAGTCTATGAATTGAAGTTTGAGGTTAACGCTGAATTTGTGCCACCTTCAAGAGAGTTCTTGTCCTTGTGATCTGGGTTGGAATCTGGGCATCCTTGGCATGCTCTCTGTTCTGTGCTATGTCAACATCCCAGAGTAATGTAAGGGTCGCTTGGAATTACCAATATAAAGCAATTAAAATTTTCCTTAGCTTCCCAGAAGCTTGCATTTTGGATGACTGATCTGATTTTTCATGATCTAAAAGAAAGTGTTTTGAAAAGTGATTATTTTAGTTATAATTATTATTATTGGTGATGATTACTTGTATCCCATTGTTTCCTACTACCATACAGCACTGGGTGGGGGAAGTGATGTATGTCTTCTTAGCAGTTTTCCTCAGGAATTTGAGGAAGTAAATTTTACCTATGTATCTTCATATCTTCATTTTTGTGTGTTGTGCATTTTACTGGTTTGCTATGTGAGAAAACTTCAAGACAAAATTAATTTAAAAACGTTATCAGCTTTGGGATGTGTTATATAAATGTATTAGAGTTGTATATTTTGTACATAAAACATCGAATAGGGTGAGAAAGACTATAAGCAAACAGCTATGCACGGAAAAACAAGGCTAAACAGTGATATTTCCAGGTGTTATTATCTTTGTAATTCCGACATGCCTTATGAAAACATTGCTGATCTTTATTCTTAGCCTACAAGCCCAAACTAGTCAATTTGGATGTGTCTTTGATTTCAGTCAAATGTGAATTACTTGTATGCTAACATGTTCACCTTGTCCACTGTCATCTAATGCTGCCTGGCAATATCTGCGATTTTATTGAAATATTGTTCAGTAGAATGAGACTGAACTAAAATGAATGCAAACATTAAAAGTACAAATTCACATGCACAAAAGCTTATGTGAATTTACAGGCAACATTGCCTAGACAAGCAGATTTTAAGCTATCAGAAGATGTGGGGTTAAACCTCATGAAATTATGCATGGAACCGACTGAGTTGGATGAAGTGTTTTGAGACTGAGCAAAGTTGGTGTCTGTGTAGCCTGATAGATGTAAGCTGGTAGCATTGTCACTGGAGAGGGCTACAGGTGGCACTGGGGTAAGCAAGCAGCTTGGAGGCTATTCAGAAGGGTTTTCAAGGAGATTTTTTCAATATTAGGAGAATAAATTCACTAAAAAGAACAAAACCAAGTGAAGCTCCTGTGCCACGTGTGGAAGTGGGGCTTTGTGTCTGGGGCAATGTGCTATTCAAAAATTACTAAAGAATTGTGGGGAAGGCCTCCTGGGAAAGTTAATGTATGAGAGTCTACTGATAATCCTGCTATTTTAGGGGATAAAAAATTTAGTTGCAGTGAAAAGTTGTGCTGTATCTCATTCCTCAGAGGGACTTTATGTCTATGAAAATAATGCTAAGACTGCTGCAGTCATTAGAGAGACATCATCATTTTGCTCGTAAAGTCATCTCTTCTGTCGAAAGTATTTTGTCACAGGCTAGAGATGGCTCCTTTCAGTGCCAAAAAGCCACTTTAAAAGATTGACAAGAGAGATTAAAGAGGATAGGGAAACTTGGAAGAAGTTCCTTTAACCTTTTAATATGGTGCCATTTTGGCAACAGTGACTCTGTGTTGGGATTAGTTAGGGACCCTGTATCTCTGGATTTGTTTTCCTTTTCTGTTTTGTTTTGTTTTGTTTTGTTTTGTTTCTTTCCATTTGGGGTATCAATTAACAGCAATTTCAGTAGGGCAGTAAAGCAAGAGAGTAAACAGTAAATAAGCAGCCAGCAAAATTAAAAACAGTAATGAGCTTTATAAATACGGGGGTGTTATAGAGCTTGAAATGCATTTATTTTGGAGCTTTGCATGTTCTGGGAAAACATAATGACTTTGTGAATATATTGTCTCATTTTACATCTACAGATTCCATTTATTGGCCCTGGAGGCTGACAAGGAACCAACACCTGTGCCCAAATATTTTCCGAAACTTGGCAGCAACAGGCATGTTCATTATGCAGCAGAGTTCTGGTTCCAAGTGTGCTTAAAGCATGAGAGTGGCAGACATCTTCCTTGCGAGGAAAAACAGGTTAAGTAGCAAAACAACTGGTGCAGCGGAATCATTCAGTCTTCATGAAAACTTGTGCTTCTGTGACTATGCATCACTAAGTGCAAACTGAAATTTGTGGTAAGTTTGTTTTGACAACTTAATAATGGGCATTGGAGATCTTATTAGAATTGTGAAATCTCAAGATGCTTAGTTTCTGTGTGTCAGTTAAAACGGTAAGTAAATTAAAGCTCATAGCATCTTTTAACATGGATCTCAGCTACAAATAGTATTTGCACTTTGGGATAGAAAAGCATATATAAAGATTTCTGGTCTTTGAGTTTAATGGAGAAAGGCAAAACAATAAAGATGTGTTCACCATTAAATACAGTTTGTGATTACTTGGAAACATCTAAAACATAGTTAAATGAAAACTTAAGCAAGATTAAACATCTGTGCATTCCCTGGGGTTTGGCAAAGGGCTGGTTAGTGTTTTACCTAGCAGTAAGTTCAAGGTTGATTACTTTAGCTAAATGTCATGTTTTCCTTAAAATAGCATTTTACATAAGTGAAAATCCTGGTCTGTAGTGTCACTTCCATGGTTTCTGTGTGGCCATTTCTACAACAAGGATAGAATTTCATTAAAGTAAGGCCTGAAGCGTACACAGATGGATTTTATTTTTAAATAGGACTTTCTATATAGATTATAAGAGGAAAGTTTTGTGAATATGGTATTTCAGGAGCACTAGGAAGCAATTAGGATCATCCATTTACTGAATTTTGGTGGTCAGAAAGGCATTAGCTAGGATCAGGCTTTCTCATTCATCATACCCTTTTACTTATGAATGAACAAGGTGATAAGGTGTCTTGCAAATTCTCAGATATCGTTATATAATATAATTGAATTTGTGGGAGGCTATGGAAGGCAATTTCCAATTACTGTTGTATATAGGAAACATTGGTTTTAAAATAGTGAGGTTAAGTGTGACACAGCAAATGAAATGCAATAGGGTCATTTGTATGTGTGCTGTACTGAGACCATGGTTATTTCTGTGTGCATGTGTATATGCAGCAGGAGGGAACAGTTTTGTGTATTGAAAACTTGAACTGCTCATGACAGTAAGAAAGGCATTTGGCCTCTTAAGATAGAATTCTTGATGCCAAGATCACTGGGTTCACATTACTAGCCAGATGATTTTGGAAGTATGCCAAGAAACTAAAAGCAGTTGATAAACCCCAGAAAAGTAGTAAATCAAAAGCTAGAAAGCTTTTGAAAATTTTAAGAAGCTGAGGTATACACAGGGATGATCATATAATTCTGAAAAAGAGCTTGGTTACGTCACAGAGAGTTACGTGCCAGCATGCTAATGGTCAAACCCTAAGACCTTTGCACTTTGCTTCTAATGAGTGCCCCATAAGTTTGAACGTTTATATATGAACATTATGATCATCATCAAGATGATGAGTTTAAAACCCTAACTCTGTTGGTTTTATGTGTGTGTATGTGTATCCTTTAACCTAGACTCTCTATTGGTGGGATTATGAAAACTCACATGAATGAGTTTTCGCAGACTCGGTTGCAACTTTCATACAACAGGTTATACAGATATTATAACGCATTTGCTACATCATTGGTCAAAATGAGTTTAGCTGTGTTTATATATACACTGCTGCATAAACTAGAGCTCTCTTTCACATTATATTATATTGTCTAGTAAAGAATAGGGAATTTAATGGTGCACTGTTCTTCTGTACCAAACAAGCAATAGACAAATCTCAGATTCTCTTTTCCACTGCTTTGCACTTCATTGGTGAGCACTGCCTGTCTGATACTGAGTTGTTCTTCAGTTATTCCTTAAGAGGCAGGACTCCCACATGGCACTATGTTGCACATTCTGGCAGCACAAACATTCTTGCTGAACATTTTCAGGAAAAGGAGCATGAGAAACTTTCTATAGGCTTTATGTGCATCTTGAATATATGTTCTTAAACTCTTTCCCTTACAGTTTTACTAATACCCTTCTGTCTCATTTCGTCTGTTTGCATAGCTTGTAATAATACAACACATTCATTGCTTCATTGCCTAGCCTATCCTGTGTCCTTTCTTTTCCCTATATTACTGTGAACTCTTACTTGGCATTACAGGTAAGTGTTTGAATAATTTCAAGAAAATTGGTAATCCCAGTGATACCAAAAGCACTATTAGTATGCAGTTAGTATGCGCATACCCAAGTACCCAGCTGAGTTGTAGCTTATACATTCTGAAATATGGACAGTCTTGCAAAATCCATTGATTTCAACCCACATCAGTTGAACTGTTCCAATTTTGAGTAACGAGATTTGTGACCAGGCTCCATAAGAAAGCAGGTTTAAGTTACCTGATATAATAGCAGATCTCAGAAAGTGCATGAAAAAATGGTTGCACATTGGCAAATTAATGTTAATAAATAGCAATTCAGACTGTAAACCATGAGAAATGCCACAGCAGTCATCACAGCTGGCATGCGAATGGCTTTTCATGTCTGCGCACTTCTAATTTATCAGTTGTTCCCTGACATTGAAATCAGTTAAACAGATATATGTTTTATTATTACATATGCAGAACTGCATTTAAAGAACATCTTAAAGTTGCTAAGTTGGTAACTTCAAGCTTCAAAGTTAAGAAATGACGGAATTAATTTAGTAACATTAATTCATCTCCCTTGTGTATTGAGTATACTTAGAGTGATACAATGCTAGCTACATTCTCAGAGCACTATTTCTTTCTGATGGAGCAAACCTGATTTGGCATGTAACATCGATTATTTTTCATTGTTTGAAGTTTTCTTGTTTGTTGTTAGTTTCGTTTTTTGTTTTGTTTTGCCTTTGTTGTGTAAGGTGTGATCTCAGGCCGTATTTCCTGTATACTATTCATATCCTGCTTTGAAAACAGTAATCGTTCTTACTGAACTTTTTCAGTAGTGTTCATTGTGCATCACAAATATGTATTATAGTATTTCCTTGAAATGATGAACTGCATGTAATTTTAATATATCAAGCTGTGACCTAAATGCAACCAAATCCAAAGTTTCAACTGTTTTTCCTTGCCCGGTATGATACACTGTGATCAGACTATCTGCTTATATTTGCGGTAAAAAGCACAATTATAGCCTGAAGTTTCTGGAACACATGAACTACTGAATTTGTCTCTTACTCCAAATTTCCATGCTCATTCCCTCTGTTTCCACCTCAGCTGCTTCCAAGCATGGTCTCACTGTGCTGTATTTCATGTAATTCCTTCTCTCAGTCTCTAGCAATCCATCTGTATTGTCCTATTTTCTTCACAGCAGCTAGCCTGGTCTTGCCATTTTTTCCACACCTTTCAAGGCATAAGAGGAGGTTACCAATAACATACTGAGGTGCATAGTGACAAAACAGAGATAATGCTCAAATTGAAATGGGAGGATCTGCCTCGATATGAGGGGAAAAAGTCACTGAGACACTAGTGAAGTTTTGGGACAAAGGTCCATAGTGTACTGTCTCCAGCTTTTGGAAGCTTTCAAGACCCAGTCAGGTGAAGTCTTGAGAAACTGGATCTGAGTTCTGGGCTGACCCTGCTTTGAGCAAGATATTGAACTAGAGACCCACCAAGGTCCCTTCCAACTTGAGTGATGCCATGATTCTGTGACAACATTGCTGGAACTCTGTGCTCTAGCTCTGTAAGTTGCTACTAAGTATGGGAGAATCAGCTCAGTGCCTTATTTTTTTTTTCCCTCTTTTTTCTTCTCCAAGTTTGGACTTGCCAAATTTTAAGGCAGAATTTTTAGAAAGGTAGGATGCCCCTCAAACTTTTTCTTTCAGGTACTTTCCCTCTTTGACTATTCAGCCTACCTCCCTGCCTCTATGTTTTATACCTTTGCCCTCAAGTTTGGTAACACAAAAGTATTTAAAGGAATGAGTTGCCAAAACTTAGTAGCCCTGGCAAAACATCCTGTATTCCCTTTTGGAATGAGCTGTTTGCTGAACCTTTCAGAAAATAGTAATTGTCTGGAAGCAAAAACACAGGAGGGAAAATTGTATCCTAATCTGTTATAGTTGCTTAGAGTAAAGGGCAAATGAAAACAGTGTGTTATAATTAGAAGTATGCACAGCTCCATCTCTGATAAAGCTGATTCAGGGATTCAGCTGTGATCTAAATCTAAGAGATTACTAAGAGATTCCTAGTAACATGAAAGAGAAAATATTTTTTAATCATAGAAGCTAAAGATGTGTTGTGTTAAACCCCCCTGTAAACATGTGCATGTGTGTGTGTATGACTATTTCTCTGCACTCTTGGGTATGCAGGTACCTACCTGGAGAGGTGTGAGGGGAAGCTTTCTCCCCTGGAAATGTAACATTATAAATGAAGCAAACTTAGTGTTTGAAATAAATATTTAGATATAAATATTTGAAACCAGATGTAATGTTAATTGTGAAAACTTTATGCAACACTGTCAAGGTTTTTGACTTACCGTCCTATCTACTAATTTGAAAGATCTTTTTATAATAATTAAGAAGAAATCTGGGATAACATGTTCCTTAATATTATGTTTGTAAGAGATTAATTAAACTAGTCATTTGTTTCAGAATTAGCTAGCAATTATCAAAATGCTAAATGAAGTGGAAAGCCATTGAAAATGGTATTTTAAAAATTATGTATTTTGAATATTTTTTTTCCTTAAGTGGTGCTTCTTGGTGTCTTCCGATTATCAGCAATATAAAATTAATTGAGTTAGGCCACATATTATTGACTACTGTTCATTTTTTTGCTACTATTTATAGCATATACCTTTTTTCATGTCTCAGCTGTGTTTTCTCCTGGGCTCAGAATCAGTAGCAGTAACACTTTTGGTAGTATTATCATAACGCTCTCATTCAGTAAAACTTCATCAATTTCTACATAGATCAAAACTACTAGGTGACAGAGGAGAAAATCTCATGATTTTCTGTAATTAGGATTTGGGTGTTAAATCTGATTTTAAATCTTGTTCCATGCTGGAGGAATCTGAACCTGTTGCTATAGATGTGTTGGTTTTATAAGGAGGGGATTGCTTTTTGGCAGAAACTGAGAAACTGTGTATATGAGTTGGAGAGCAGGGGAGTTGCTGAAAATGTCTTCACTGAGTAAACGTAAAATTCCAAGTGCCACAAACAGAGCTGATTCTGGGTTATTCTGTGAGGGAGAATTTAAAATAAATAAATAAATAAATAAAGGTTGTAAAGCTCACCATGAGTGGTGTGGATAAAGTAACATTATAATGAAAAAAAAAAAAAGTCAAAATCAGGAGAGGTTACACAGCCAAAAGCCATTTTAATTGTGTAGCTTCATCTTCGTGCCTTTTAAAAATAAAGCGTGTTTCTCTGTTGTCCTCTCTCTAGATCTCAGAGGCTTTTCTTCATAGTAGCTCTGTATTTAGGCAGCTACCTCATCATTATTCATCTAAGTCATCAAAATTTTAAAAAGGACTAAAAACCCTGATGTGTTATAAATAAAATATGGGAAAGAGGACAGTGATAGAATAAGAATTTTATATATTTGAGGGAATACCCACGAGATAGCCCTCACATGATGTTTACAATATTTTATTTTTGTTTACATACTATGAGTGGAGAATAAAACTGAATACGATCAATAGTTAGAACTGAAATTATGTAGATGTTGTGTGGCAGTATATATACTCATTCTTCATTCAAAATTCATGCACTTTGTATTTCCTTCACTGCAATTGCCTCTGTTCCATGGCTTTCCATAGCTGTAAATTAACTCTGTCATAATTACTCTCCTTTTTTTTTTTTTTTTTTCTTCTTCTTCCTCAAATGCTAGAATCCTTACTGTAAAGAATCCTTACTGTAAATTGTAATTCTTTTACTTCCAGGGTTGATATTGTGATGTGTCCACTACGCACAATATCTGACGACACACATACCACTTTTTGGAATGGTTTGCTTGTGCGCTCCCCCATTTTTATTGGTATGGCTGATTCTCTTGGCTCTGAGCCCAGTTTGGTTTAATTTTTGTTTATTCTGTACAGGATTCCAGACTGTGCTTTGACATGGGCACTGTATAAATTAATAAATAAATTCAATATATGCTTGCTTTTAGTGGGTTGCTTGGCACATCTGTTTTTCAGAGGTTTTTAAATCTTCATGATCTGCATATCTATATATCTAGTTACATAGGATTAGGAAGAGTATCATATTTTTGACATGTACAGGGTTTCCCATTAAAAAGTCATCATTTACTAACAGTTACAGTGCTCTGGCATATTGGATACTGCAGTACATCTCAATAGTTGGAATTTAGAATAATGGTTGTATTTAAAGCAGTATGGTAAAATTGTCTTTAATACTGAAATCTATTGATTTGTACTTGGAATATTTTAAAGGGTCCTCTTTCTTTTATAATTTCTGTATAAATATATGTATGTTACATCCTATTGAAAAGACTGTATTCCTTCAGTATTGTAAGAGTTTTCACAGGCATAACTGCACAGAACAGTGTTCAACATATGGATTGCTGCCAGATGCACTGCTTTGGCAGAATCTACCAAAAGTAGATTCCTAATGGAAAAAGCAGGGGCATTTCCCATATTAAAAATAAATAAATAATCAATTTTATATGATTATTTATGTCAGGGTAGCAAAGAGCCATTTAAAAAATACTCAGCAAATGTTATGGCATCTGATTAATTCATGCACAGCACTGAAATTAGAAGACTGCCTCTGCACCAGCCAGCAGTTAGAAAATAATGTCAGAGCTTGGTTCTAAAGGAAAGCAGGTAGATTTGGAGATGTGTGGTAGAGCACACAAAAGTATTGTATGATATTGAAGTCAAAGAAGACATTTGTGAGGAAATGGGGAAAACAACAACAACAACAACAAATACCCAACAGCTTTGTTGAGGTGTTCACAGATTTCTCTACTCATCATGAAGTCTACTTCATAAACTGCACTTCTCACCAAACACAACATTTTTCCAGTTATCTAAACTGAATGAATAAGGTTTATTTGTGAATTGTTGGCCATAATTTTGTTGCCATAGTTGAAGAGAAGGTGGAAAGAAATGGAGGCAGCAGGGATATTCCATGATATCTTCACAAATACATTCATAAGCAGTGTTCTCTAGTAACTGTAACTTCTGAGATCCAAGTCTTCTAGTGCTCTAGACCTCTGCTGGGATAAAAGATTAATTTGCCTGTATATGACCCATGTAGATGCCAACAAATACCCACCACACCTTTCAAGTTCCCAGTTCTGTGTACTCTAAACAGGTGACAGCCCTGGATATCTCCTGTTCATTTTTGATGTCCTTGAAAAACCTTATTGCCTTTAGCATGGAAAGCCTAAGACAAGGAAAAAATATTAACAGGGCTTGTCTAAAGAACTATTGGAAAGAGGGTTGTGACATGTGAGCTAGATTCACTTTATGTACACATTGTCCGGGTGCTAGGTGCAAAACTGTACAAAGCACTGCAGCATTGAAGGACACTGCTAAGAACTTTGAAAAGGTCCCCCATCTCTCATATGATCTCATAGCTACCTCGTGGTTAAAGGGAATGCTGTAATGGGAGCAGTGCCACTATTTTGCTGATATTACTTTATGATATATTAATAATAATTATTTTTTACAAATGAGGGTCTGGATGTGTTATCAATACATTGTCCTTACAGAGAGCTGCTAGTGTTTCTGAGAAAACACCTTACAGAGAACACATAAATAAAAAAATGTGTAGGATAATTTCCTTAAAACATGAACTTAATAAAAAATACAAGTAGTTTAAAAGAGAGTAGAAAAAGCACCATGTGAGAAAATACAGTAATGCAATATAGCTTTAATTAGAAAAACAAAACACCCAAAATAACTAATAATAATAATAAATAATAATAATAATAATAATAATAATAATAATAATAATAATAATAATAATAATAATAATAATAATAATACACACACACAACAAAGCTCTTTGTTTACAGAGAGAATGCATGGAAATATTTATTTATAAAGCTATTTGAAATATAAACTCTGGAGGTAACCTAATTAATGGCCGCTCAGAAATAAGTAAGATGATGATATAAGGGAAGAAGAAGGACAAGAATGGGAGTAGAAATAAAATGGTGCAGTCAAGTAGCTCTTTGAGTGGCAATATCTCCCATTTCTTTCCTAAGCACATCCACACTTAGTTTCCAAGAAAGCAGGAAGGACATGCAGGCAAATTGCCAACCAGATGGTGCAATCAAATACGAAGAATTCATTCAGAAGGGCAGTAAAACACAGAATAAAAAAAAAATAATAATAATAAAAAAAAAAACTTTGCTTTTTGCTAAAAAAAAAAAAAAAAAAAAAATCAAATCATTTCCTTTCCTGATACAATACAGGCCAAAACTTCCACGGAAAGAATAAATGCTATGTACTCCTGCCTTCTGGTCATCTCTGTGACTTAGATTCAGAAAGGCTTCTACTTTTCAGTTCTCATGTGATACTCCCTAAACTAAAGTAATTTATTTGTGTTCCCATTATATGTTTCTTTACAGGTTTTGTAATCCTGCTGTATTGTTGCTCAAATATGTTTCTGCAGAGATATTAATCCTGCTCTCAATTAAATTATTTAAGACTACTTTGAAGGCTACTTTGAAGACTTCTGGAGTTGCTCCTCCTCTTATACAGCATGAAGTAAGTAAAACAGTACTTGCTATCTGAACTTCCACATAATCAATAGATAGGTGCTGTCAGCAAACCTAGGGTCAGCTCAAGGAATTATATTATTTTTCATATCCTGTATTATTTCCAATTTATTATTTAAACTACCCGGTGTTTGCATTTTGTCTTAGGTTCAGCTCTTTTACTTATTACAATCTGTATTTCTTTCTGTCATACTTCGGCTCTTTTTAAACAAAGGTTCAGTGTTTAGAAGGTGTGTATGTATAGAAATACACATCCTCACCACTCTGACTTGCTTTTACATTTCATAAAATACATTTAGAGATGTAAATTTTTACCAGAAATAGTTTGTAACTTTTTAAATTTTTGCCTATGGGTAACATAGTTTTCATTATGTGATTGCATGTAACAATTACATTATCTATATTTATTACAATAAATAATTAAAGATTGAGAAATCTAGTTGTAATTAAAGAGATGGAACCATATTCTGGCAAAATTTAGGAATCATCCATCTGTCTTGAAGATTGTCAGCCTTTTTTTTTTTTATTATGTTATATCTATATCTTAATATTCTATAACGTTATGAATATCTATATATTGTTTATGTTTATTCCTCTGAAGAGGTTCAAAATGGGATTTAGTGACAGCATAGTACAGTGTTACCTTCATGAGTCTTTTAAAAACCTGCCACTTTTTTTCTCTGCCCAGTCTTAGCTAGTCTTCGTGTTGCAGTTGACAAGCAAGTTCCTGTGGACTACAAATAAATCCAAAAAGAGAAAAAAAAAAAGGCACAAAGAAGAAAGGTTGTAATTCATTGAAAAAAAAATTTGTTATGCACTTTATTTTTAATCATTTTGTAGTTTGAGTTATGAAAAGCCATTTTGCCTTTTTTTTACTGTTTTGTTTTGGTGAATTCTAAATCACTTTAGTTGCAGGTATTTTTCAACAGCATCTAAAACCTGGTCTTGATTGTGAAGATCAAAATGTTTGTTCTTTCCTTCTTGGAAATCCCTTCAAGATATAGAGATTTTACTGATGATTTTGACATTGATTGTCATAGAACAAGCTCTGTTGGATTCAGATTATGTTCTCAGTAACACGTGTAACCTTATTTCTCTCCTAGGGTGTTTGAAAAAGCATATTTAAGATCTTACCTCTGATAGCAGGGTAAGCAGATATAGACAATGCTGTAGTTCAGCCTGCTGAGCTTTACTAGTGATGGAGACTTATAGAAGAATAAAAAAAAAAAAAGGGGGGGGGGGGGGATTGTCAGGGCTTTTGTGAAATTTTCATTGCTTCCAGTGTTTTTGCCTGCAGCTTGAAGAATCTGGTACCGAGTAAAGTGAAATGGAAATGTAGAATGGCAGTTTCCAGTCAGTTTCAGAATTTCATGAATCTTTTAAGTTAAGTTAAATCAGCCATTATTTGAGATTTTGTTTAAGTGAGCAGGGAAGGACTTATTTTAATTAAATCAGTTTATGTCTCCAGGTACTGATAGAAGTTTTATTGACTAAGAAGATTTAGTTGGGCAGCCTGGCCTCATAGGCTCACAGTCTATCTAAGCATTATATTTAATAATTTAGAATTAAGCCACTACTGTATGTACTTTCCTCTTTTTTTTTTTTTTTCTTACCTCTTATTCCTCTCTCTATTCTACCTCTGCTCTTCTTCCTTACGTGTATCTTTTCTCTTTCCTTCCTTGTTTGGCTTCCAGAAGAAAAAACAAAACAAACAAACAAAACAAAACAAAACAGCAAAAACAAACAAACAAACAAAACCAGCATTTTTCTCACTCCTGTAGTATCTTGCTGTGAACATGTGCCAAAAGGTTTTCTCTTTGCCTATGGCTGAAATGGCCAAGTGCTTCTAGCCACAGTTTCACAAGGTAAGAACAATGTTGACTCTTGCCAAAATTTTCCAGGAGAGGCAAATATGTATGAGATACTCTTTCTTGGCTACAAAAAATGCAGAATGAATGAGCTGGCAACTCATGTATGGACAAACAGAAAAATTTGTTGTTGTGCTTCATGTGGCACTGCTATAATGTCTAGAAAGCCAAGCTGGACAGTTTGAATATCACAAATATCAAGCAGTATCTTGTAATAGGACCTGAAGTGTCCTAAACACCATGGCTTTCTCTTACGTGTTGACTTCATGAGTGTTGGTTGTTGTTACGGAGATCTGACACCATACTTAAATGATTGAAGTTGAGCAATTCCCAGTGACATTGACTTCAATTGAATTTGTTAGCTAGTGCCCAGCAGTAGTCAGAAAAACCACCAAACTGAGTTAGAAGTTATGAGGAAAGAAATAGAAAAAATATGACTGTGTCTGACTAGAGCTCTGTTAAACTCTACATCTTCGGTGCTGTGAGTGATTCTAATGCTCCCATTTCAGAGCATTGAAGAGTGTTAAAGGTGATGATTTATGGAACAGCTTCCACATGATGAAAGAAATATGATCTTCAACCTGCAGAAGAATCAACTGAAGAAGAGT
>NC_088988.1:20772508-20910008 GCF_963932015.1 Anas acuta | reverse complement strand
GCAAACTGAAGAAACAATGCACATTTTTTATAATTATTTGGTGCTGCCTCTTATTCCTGTGGTTCCTTTAAAAACTTCTGGAACACATTCATTTTCCTTATCATTGAAGTCATGCAAGAACTTTTCTTAAATACAAAAAAAATCTGTCTAATCTGAGCTAAGTTGTTCCAGTCACTATATCATCTGATATATTCTTTTTTCATTTGTCCCAAATTTCAAAATATTAAAAAGAAGAAAATCTTACATCAGCAGCTAACAGAAATCATGCACCCACTTTTCTTTAGAAACTTCACCCAAGTGTATGGTACATAGTGAAATAGGCAATGTTTGTGCTACCTTTTTCTGTGCTTTTTAGTGGCTGAGGAATGCTTTACAAAATGAGTTGCAGTAAATAAATAGTCAACATACACACAAAGACATTTGTTAATGACTTCTGCATTTGTGACTCCCTGGAACTTGTTGGAAAATTGACTCCATTACAGTACGGTGGCATCATGCACTTATAAACCTGGATAATTTCTAATAATAAGTGAAAGCATGGGGGTGATCCGAAATGTATTATTTCATTAATAAAATTATAGTCAAAGCATTATATTCCTCCTGCAAAATTCCCAGAATTCTTAAAGTGTTTGCCTTTATATTTCATTTCCTGTAAAGTGTCCATTCTTGTTTTGTCCAGCCCCTATTAAGTTAACCTGAAAAAGGTTGAGTCCCTTTGTTTCCATGATTTGTGATGTGATGTTGCTGCTCATATTTCACTTAGTGTTGTTTAAATTGCCAATCACAGATCTTACATTCTATCTGCTGTCAGCTCGGTTTGGATTATCACCTCAGATGTGGGGTTCAGCGTGTTCATTTTGTGGTGAGCACTTCCAAGTTGCATTTTATAAAATCACATTTTTCTAATGAGAATGCAAATGAAAGAAAAGCAGTGTGAAGTGGCTATAGCTGAGTTGCTTGTCAAAAATGTTTTACTTTAGGAAGAAAAAAATAGCTTGCTCAACAGGATAATGCACTGCATGAGGAGGATGGACTCCTCCTCAGAGTTGTGGCACATTGCCAAATATGAAGGCAGCACATCTTCATTGTTGTTGGTTTTCATTTCTACTGCTTAAACAACTCATGCAGGTTTTGACAGATTTTTTTTTAAATATGTTTGCATAAACCACTTTATTGCAGTAGTATGTATTGAACAGAAAATATACGTTAGGTTATGAAAAGATTTTTTTAAGACCATACATGTTTTTTTTCTTGGAAAACAGAAATAACGTTTCTAAAGAGAACTTTAAAAGTTTCTTTATTATAAAATATGAATCAAAACACAATGAAAAGAGTCATTATCTCGTAAAGACTATTTAGGAAGTCAGCTGAGTGCTTTCAGTGGTGTGCAGTTTTGAATATGCTCAGAGAGATCATAACTAGAAGATGAAATTATCCTTACTGAAGGATAATAGAGATATGTACAAAAATAACCTTTAATTAGATTTAAATATGACATGTATTCACTTTGCTGACTTTGGCTTTTATTGATTCTTTATAATGGGTTAAAAGTATAGGGTAAGATCTCAAATCACCTTAGGTAAGGCTTTATGACTGCCTCAGGTCTCATTGTTAATATTTTTACAGCTATTTACCTCTGCCAGTAATGAAAAAGCTAATAGGTCAGCAAATCTGACTCTCTACTGATCTCTCAGGATAATTTTCATTCAGTCTTCATCCGAAGCTGACTTTTGCGTGTGGCCTAAGTGATCAGAGTGTCTCTGCACATAGAATAGCTGTCAGATATGCAATGAGGTAATCAGAAAATTAAAGTTGTGTGTGAAACAAAAACCACACTTTTTTTTGTATTAATACAAATACTGTGTGCACTACAGCACCCCTCATAGAACAATTGTGTAAAGGTAAAGAGATGTGGTACTGTAATGGCCATGGTTACAGGACAGATTTTCAGCATAGTCCAACATCCACAGCTGTAACTAGGTTCTAAAACAGCAGAATTTCTACCTATGCTCAGATACTATTTGTCAAAACACATCCAGATTCACAGAGGACGTCTGCATTTTGGGTGCTACACTTGCGTAGAAATACAGCCATAAATGTCATAGTAAGAGCAGATGGACATCAAACACTTTAGTAAATTCTGGTTCTGGTGAGCAGAAGAGTTGGATATTTTTTAACTTAATTATATGTACTAAGTACCTGAATATTTGACCAGAGAGCTTTTGAAAATCCTGCTTTAAAATATTTCCAGTTCAGGAGTGATCAGCCAATACAAATTTGAATTTTAATTTTAATTAAGATTTATTTGCTATGTGCAGCATTAGCTTGCAACACTTCTTCTTCTTCTTCTTCTTTTTTTTTTTTAATATTATCTTTATAAATTGACTTATTTGGAAACTTAACATAAGCGTTCAAGCCCACAGAAAATATGGTGATGTGTTTCTGTTTAAAATATGTTTAAAAAATTAATTCTCTGTAAAATGTTTTAGCAGTACTACTCTAGGAATAGTTTTGGATGTTTTAGATAGAACCCCTTTAATCCCTGACCCTGAAATCTAGCTATAGAAATGCTTATAAGGATACTACTTCATTGCTACTCAGGATTTTAGCCATCCAGTTCCCACATGACCCAATTAATCACTTTGAAAACATCTGGGTTGAATAGTGACAGGAAAAACAACTCAGTGCTTGTGTATGAGGTAGCCCTGGTTCCGCATATCAGCTGCCACAGAGTTCCTGTTGACCTCAGCAAGCAATTTGGTTGTGGCAAGGACATGGAATGTGAACGTTTTACCTGTAAATGAATATTGGGGTAGTTTTGCTCATCATAAAACCTCAAAATTTAGTTTTTAAGAAGCGCTTGTGAAGTCAGTCCTTAGTTTATTGAGATGAGTGGGTTTCTTTCAATGCAGAGCTCTTCTATATGCTTTGTGTAGATTGCATGTCTAACTAAATTCACACAAGGGCTGTGCTTTATGCTGTTATTACACGTAAAGGTGTTAAAATTTACTTAGCCTGCTTTAGGAACAGTTACTCTGGAGAGGTGGTGTGACCAGGAGTCACCTGCTTCTGCAGAAATGGAATATGAATCCACTCTTCTCTCTAGCAGTTCCAGATGGATTAAAAAATAATCCCCACATTTCGTGTATCTCAGGTGCCGAATGAGACTTCCAGGAAATCAGCTGAAGATTTCCAGTGGAAATAAAACTAAGCTAAGAAAGAAACGAATAAACGAAATAAAAATAAACAAGCAGCAAACAAAACAAACAAACAAACAAAAAAAAACAACACATTGGATCAGAAGTAACAGCCGAGTGGTGTGAAAACTTAAAAGAGGCTCTTCCAGTAAGTGAATCTGAACACAAAACCTTTGCTGTTGTGACAGCTTTTAAGTGAATCTTGTGGGGTACTGGCATGTGATGCTTACTGCTCAGTGAGGTGGTCTGTTGTGCCTAATGTTGATCAAACACTTTGCAGTAGAGAAAATGAAAAGCAGAATTGAAGAGAATGGGAGAGTATCACAGCAGCAAAACAGATTTAAATTACCATACAGGCACCAGTAAAGCTTTCTTTTGAAAGCATGTACACCTCTGGGTGGGTGCATGAAAGGTGCAGAAAACTCAGTAGAAATTTTCTGGGGGAGAACATGAGTGTAAAGCTTGTAGGAGACAATGGGAGGTGAGGATATATCTCTCCAAAAGGAGGAATAACCACCAATTAGACAGTAACCCAAGAGTGACCCTAGTTAAGTGACAGGTAGAAGTAAGCACTGACAGAAATGTGTCTCTCTGGTAACGAGGAGAAATGCTGAGACATACTAGCTTGAGCCTTAGGAGTTTCAGCTTAGGGTTTGATCCAAAGCTCATTCTCATGGGTGAGAAGTTTATTTATCAATGTTAAAGTTCTGTGAGAAAAACAGACCTCTTCCTTACTTCTCCCTATCAGGAGACACCCATAGTTCCCTTCTAGATCTTTTTCCTGATTTTTTTAGTTTTTCTATCTAAAGCCCCTCATGGCTGACTTGGATGTCTCTCTGCTTTAAGCTGTGAGTCAATGAGCAAGGTGCATGTGAAGCCATAAGACTAGAAGCATGAGGGTGAAAATGCAAGGAAAGAAGCCTGTTTTATCTGTAAATCCATAATTGTTTTGTGAGAGTATAAGCTCCCAAACGTCAAAGGAACTTCATTATAACTAAAATACCTCCTTTTTAAGTAAAAATGATTATAGCTGAGCATTGAACACCAAACATTTTGAGACACAATATCATTCAAATCAGCAACACTGGGAGAAGTGTCTGAAAGATTATTTGAGTTTCAAGGATGTAAATGTACTTCATTGCTCTGATTTAGTCACCCTTGGTCATTCAGGATGTAAGTGGGAACTGATCTCATTTAGGAAATCATTGAGAGGAGATGAGTCTGAGGACTTGATTCTATCTTATTTCGACAAACCACAGTTAATAAAGGAAGGCAATTATTATGTTTTCTGGGATGTACCCTCATCCGAGGCATTGTTAATAAACATTAAAGGGCTAGTTCCTCAAAGATGCTTAAGCACCTATCTCCCATTGATTTCAATAAAATGAGGCATCTACGTGCCTTTAAAAATCTGACCTTAAGTGTCATCATGAAAAAGTGAAGTGAAAAATAAGCAGGTTCTAAAAGAATAACAAGGGACTGCAGGCATATGATTCCAGTGTGTGCTTGGTTATTACATTTTATATGTATGTGACTTCTGCACATTAAAAAACAAATAAAGCTACAAACAAATTATCCCCACCTTTGCTGCATAAAGCATCAAATTGCTATCCTTTCTCTCTAGTCCATCTCACAGACATCTTTTGCCAAACATGCTGAATGGGTTGAGATAAAAAATAAGAGAACAATAAAGCCAACTATATCCTCTCTGCTCCCTTCAGCCTCTGCTCCCTTCAGCCTCTCTGATACAGTCTCCCTCCCAGTGCCAGGCTAGCCTCTCCTTTTCCCTTCCCCAATGTGCTTGGTGAGCTGGAGGGGTTTGTTCACCTGACTCTGCTTGACAAGCAAACAGCTGGTCACAGCCCTAATTACAGTTACTCAAACATATTCCCTCAGTTAGAGGAAAATGCTTTGCTCTCAAGATTAGCCTTATCGAGAAGGTACAGTATGTATGACATAGTCCCAATGTGATAGATAGATAGATAGATAGACAGTTAGCATACAGATGTTAATATATTTTTCTTTTCTTTTTGAGAAAAATCCTAGACTAGAAAATATATTGTTGGTTTGTCGCTATCTTGTCAGCTTTGTTGCATTTTAATACAAAACAGAAAGTGAGAGGAAAGGAGCTTGCCTTACAGTTTGTTTCTTTCATGGTTAAGCCAACCACCCTACTTACATGTTTCTCAATAAATACTGCTCAGCTACTTCTCTCTGGGATAAAATAAATGAAAACAAACCCTCCACAGATAACAATAATTCCCAAAAAAAGACATTTTCAAATGTAAAAGCTAAATTAAAATTTAAAATCATTTTCCTAGATTTCTGACCTAGATTCCCTGTCTTACTCTCAGTGCATTTGTCTTTTTAAAGGAACCAATATGTTTGTATAACTGATGTGAAACAAGCTTGACTCCAAAAAGATTTAACTTAATATCTGGCTAAGCATTCAGAGGGTAGTCCATCTGTAGAATGTACATTAAGGACTCTGGCTGGAGCGCAGCTAGTCATGTATGATATCAGGCACACAAATGTGACGTGATGCCCATATACTCTTGAGGATAATTCAAAGTGCCATGAAGCTCTATGGGTAGAGAAGCTATAAACACAGTTGTCACAAATGAGAAGGAGTACAGGGTTACATTCAGACTAAAGAATGAAGAAACATTAGAACCAGACATTACATCTTAATGAAATTGTTAATTAGGATATTATGGAATGCATAGCTAAAAGATAATATCTGTCCAGTAACCTCGCAGCATGTTTTCAATTAACTATTTCTTCACCAAAATCTGAGGCAGACTCAAAAGAGGTGAAGAAAGCCCCTTGTAAATATACAAAGATAATCAAAATGACATTATGTTGTTTTTTCCCCCAGTGGATATTTTAAAATATTTATTTTTCTTTCTAAACAGACCAGCACAGAACATGTGATTATGTACTGTTTATAGGAATAAGTACACATTTAATCTACATAATCATCAGTCTTTCTTTATGTAAAAATGATTAGTAAATAGAATTTTTAAGCAACTGTTTAGATTAGTCATTGGCATCGTAGATGGACTTATTTCTAAAACCCTTGATTTTATCACTCTGCCTAATGATTTGTCCCATGATTTATTGGCTAATATGACGAATCGTTAGATTTATTGTTTATCCTATAAATAGTGCAACAAATCATTAAACAGTGATAAAACCCAGCGGTTTCACAAGAAAGTCTACCTATGTTGTCTTCATGTACAATGTGCTTGTGTTTTTCATTAATTTGATCATTCTATCTATTTTCAGTTTTATGCTATCAGGTGAATAGACATCTCTTTAAATTAAATAGATTTGTAAAATAAAGGTGTAGTTGTAATCATATACTTCAGCTATATTTACTTGATACAGAAAAATGAAACCTAATGTCTGATGGATGGTAAATCTGGGAATTTATTCATGATAATAAATGTAATATTCTTTGTTAGAAATTGTAAGTATAATGTCAGGTTTTCATATTTTAGCATATCAGTTATGTTTTTCTTGCTGTGGTTTCATGCTGTAAACGACAAAAATGTTGCTTCTATCCTTCTTAGAGGTCTGAACACATCTCATTTAGTAGGTTGGCTGAAAGGCTACTGTATGGGAGATCAGTGAAGTGAATATATGAAATTTGGCATTCAGATAATGGGAGTGGTCTTTTTTTTTTTTTCCTTGAGACATAATGGCTTCTTTTGTTGCAGCTATAGCAAAGTCTGCCTCTGTACATTAGGGCTGAAAGCACAGAAAATAGAAGTAATATTCTTGAAAATTCCCTGAGGTCATCAGTGGATTAGGATAGATGCAGTTATGATGATATTATATTCTGCAGTAGTAGATTTGCAGTAGTGTAAATTGAATTATTTGGACTGTAATAGTCAACCTTTATTGTTAACCGGGCCATTTACCTTCTTTTGATCTCAAGGTAGTGCCACACCCTGTTGTCCTTCACCTGGTGCTGAAAAGCTTATTGTGCATTCATTAGATCCATCATTTTCATGCACAGTACCCTCAGCAATATATGGTAATGTAGGGCATGCTCAGGACAGTTGCTCAGCACTTTCAAAATTCAGTATATTCTGGAAACACCAAACTTATTTTGTTTGTCCTGATACAAAGTACTGAGCTGGTGAAATATAATTATGCTATACCCACACAAGCAGCAAGATTTGCATAGAATCATAGAATCATAGAATATCCTGAGTTGGAAGGGACCCTTAAGGATCATCAAGTCCAACTCTTGACACCGCACAGGTCTACCCAAAAGTTCAGACCATGTGACTAAGTGCACAGTCCAATCTCTTCTTAAATTCAGTCAGGCTCGGTGCAGTGACCACTTCCCTGGGGAGCCAGTTCCAGTGTGCAACCACCCTCTCTGTGAAGAACCCCCTCCTGATGTCAAGCCTAAATTTCCCCTGCCTCAGCTTAACCCCGTTCCCGCGGGTCCTGTCACTGGTGTTAATGGAGAAAAGGTCTCCTGCCTCTCGACACCCCCTTACGAGGAAGTTGTAGACTGCGATGAGGTCTCCCCTCAGCCTCCTCTTCTCCAGGCTGAACAGGCCCAGTGCCCTCAGCCGCTCCTCGTACGTCTTCCCCTCCAGGCCTTTCACCATCTTCGTAGCCCTCCTCTGGACACTCTCCAACAGTTTCATGTCCTTTTTATACTGTGGTGCCCAGAACTGCACACAGTACTCGAGGTGAGGCCGCACCAGCGCAGAGTAGAGCGGGACAATCACCTCCCTCGACCTACTAGCGATGCCGTGCTTGATGCACCCCAGGACACGGTTGGCCCTCCTGGCTGCCAGGGCACACTGCTGGCTCATATTCAACTTGCTGTCTACCACGACCCCCAGATCCCTCTCTTCTAGGCTGCTGTCCAGCGTCTCGTCACCCAGTCTGTACGTGCAGCCAGGGTTTCCCCATCCCAGGTGCAGGACCCGGCACTTGCTCTTATTGAACTTCATGCGGTTGGTGATCGCCCAGCTCTCCAACCTATCCAGATCCCTCTGCAAGGCCTTCCCACCTTCATTCAAGTCCACAACTCCTCCAAGTTTGGTGTCATCAACAAACTTGCTCAAAATACCTTCTATTCCTACATCCAGATCATTTATAAAAATATTGAAAAGTACCGGTCCTAAAATGGAGCCTTGAGGGGCCCCACTGGTGACCGCCCGCCAGCCTGACACAGCCCCATTTACCATAACCCTTTGGGCCCTGCCCGTTAGCCAATTGCTCACCCATCGTATGATGTTTTTATTTAGCTGTATGGTGGACATTTTGTCCAGTAGGATCCTATGGGAAACCGTGTCAAAAGCCTTGCTGAAGTCCAAAAAAATCACATCAGCTGGTTTCCCTTGGTCCACCATACGGGTGATCCTATCATAAAAGGAAATCAGGTTAGTTAGGCAGGACCTACCCTTCACAAACCCATGCTGGCTGGGACCAATGACTGCTTTGTCCCCCAGGTGCGCCTCAATAAGTTCGAGGACCATCTTCTCCATGATTTTACCAGGCACTGACGTGAGACTGACAGGCCTGTAATTGCTAGGGTCTTCTTTCTGACCCTTCTTGAAAATCGGCACAACATTTGCCAGCTTCCAGTCTACCGGGACCTCTCCAGACTCCCAGGATCGTTGAAAAATAATTGAGAGAGGTTCCGCGATGACGTCCGCCAGCTCTTTCAGCACCCGGGGATGAATCCCATCCGGACCCATGGACTTGTAGGGATCCAGGTGGAGTAGCAAATCCCGCACACGTTCGGGGTCGGTTGGGAGTTTGTCATCCCCACCGTCCCGGTCCTCCAGCTCAGGGCACCCTGGGTCCCAAAGCCCATCATCGGCATTGAAGACAGAGGCAAAGAAGGCGTTAAGCGTCTCTGCTTTGCCTATGTCATTGTCTGTGAGGAGACCTTCCCTATCAAGGAGCGGCCCTATGTATTCTTTAGCTCTCCTTTTTCCATTCACATATCTAAAAAAAAACCTTTTTATTTTCTCTCACAGACACAGCCAGCTTCAACTCTAGGTGTGCTTTAGCCACACGAATTTTCTCCCTACAAACACGAACAGCATCCCTGTATTCTTTCCAGTACACCTGGCCCTCCTTCCAGTAGCGAAACACTCTCTGTTTCCGCCTAATCTCCATCAGAATGTTCCTGGTCAGCCACGCCGGCCTGCTGCCCCGCCTGCCTGACTTGCGATATTTGCATGACACATGCCACTTGAGTACTATCAGTGCAGAGACCATTAGTTCCACACAAGCACACGGCTGTGACGCAGGAGGTGACAGAGAAAAACATCATATGAGAGAGCAGTGCCACCACCAGTTGTTCTGGTACTCCTGTTGTCCCAAACAAAAACAGTCAAAAAGACTGGGATATTGGTCAAATTCAGTTTCCTACATGGAGAGCTGCAGGGTGCCTGGGACTGTATCTGGCTGCCTTTGTTACACTTTTGCTCTTTTTTGGTACATCACAAGGATGTTAACCAATCGAAATATTAGCCTTTTAATGAGTCCAGTTATTCGTTTCTTACTGTTACCTTCACTGTGTTTACCCAACTCAATTGTTTTGCTCAATAGGAAATTTTAAGGAGTTTAGTTATTGGTGTCTTTTACCTTTGTCGTAGACCCTGTGCAGCCTGGGCTCTCAGACTTGCCTTTCTATGCTGACTGTTTGGCTGTTCACTCAGTCTTCAAGACCCTGAATCTCCGCTGATCCAGAAAGCTTTATATCAAGCAGAAGTCCATCTCCTTGTCATTGTGATTATAGAGATGTGTAAAGATGTGTAGAGATGTGTAGAGATGTATCCACATATGGCATGGCCTAACAAGGTAAACGTGCCTTGTCTGTTAACTAAAAGAGCATGTCCCTTCAGTGTCATGCTACTAATTCTTTCCCTCTTATTTTCAGAAGAAAACCACCACAGTACATAAGGCATACTGTGCAGAATAAGTCATCCTTTCTGTGTTTTGGATGCTTGTTTCATTTTAGAAAAGCACTGAGCACAGCTCAACAGCTGTCTTGGGCAACGGTAGGATGTGAAAAATGTGAGAACATACTGCATGAGTCCTTTCTGTTTTACTCCAGCCTAGGCATGTCTGGCCACTTGTAACTAACTGATAATTCACTTCATGAAAAGGGGAAGAAGGGAGACTTTTGAGGCTGGAAAAAGCAGAGCATAAGGTAAAACTGACAACATTTGTGGATCAGAATCTGGAAAAAAATGAAGTTAATTGAAAGGTAGGCAGTAAATGAGATGGCTATTTAGGACAGTGATTCTAGTGTGTCTGATTATTAAATCCAGGAAGATAGTCCTAATGACAGAAGTCAGCAAAGGAAATGTGTAGATAGTCCTAATGACAGAAGTCAGCAAAGGAAATGTGGTTTTGTGTGCATGTATTACTCTGTGTGTATGAGCACTGCAAACTTGTCCTTTGGTGCACCACTCTTGTACCAACACACTTTGCATTGGTAGAGAAAAGCAAAGCTGTCTTTTAAGTCTCCATTGTAATCCCATGCAGTGTTTCCACTAATTTCCCTCCAGACAAGCCTTTATAGTCCTCAATGTATTTCCGGAGAAATATTTATGTTTTCCTTAGAGGGAGAAATATTTATGTTTTCCTCTTGGGAAGTTTCCCAGGAGTTGCTCTAGACTGGCAGATAGAATTTTCATGGAAGAGGAGAAAAACAGAATGAAAATGCTGAATTAAAGGTAAGGGGCTTTAAAAGAATAAAAAAGACAGAAAGAGTGAAGTTTTATTATACTGGGTTTATTATACTGGACCAAACAGCTAGAAAGACCCTGCTTTACAGATCCTGACATGGGCTTATCCCAAACTTGGTTACAGGTTATTGCACGAAAGGTTTAAAATCTAGGGAAGTAATATTCCTAAAATGAGTGTGTCAATCTGTGACATTTTTAATCTCACTGTGTAAATAAATGTCTTCAGAAAAATAAGATTGTATTCCTTTGAGTCATTTGCCATAAACCTTTTAAACTTGATTTTGATTTATAGCTATATCCCTTGCATTAGAACTTTTCCAAAGTTTTAAGGTAAGTAATTACTCACTCCCTCTAGGTGACTCAAAATTTTTGTACTTGCAAGGATCTGTTACTCTTGTATAAAAATATTTGGAAGTTACATTTTATATTATAATTTCATTCTGTCTTTATTTTTCATAGCATTTGTTCATCTTTCATGTTGTACTTTCTAACTCTGCAGTATCACTGACTGATGCAATAAGTGCAGTAAATTTTGCTTCTGAATTATAGGAACGGGTTTGTCAATCAATATCATTTGCTGGAGTACCTTAGTAACTGTCTAATTTTTTACCTTTTCCTTCCTTTCATTTCTTTCTCTTTTACTTAATAATTTAGAACTGAAAGTCCTCTAAAAGCTACCTGTCAATATGAAGCTTGGTGTTCATCAATTGAAGGATGAGTGTCTGTTTGCATCCCATAATGAACACAGCCCAAGTTTGGCAACAGTGATTGTCAGTAGACTGCAATTATTAAGTTTTGCTCTTACCCCATTCAATAGGCAGTGAAAATGGCAAAAAATAGAGCAAGCTACATCTTCAACAGGTACCAGATAGATCAAATTCATTTTGTGGGAGAGGACTGGATTGTATAAACACATTTACATATGCCAGATACAAATGCAGGACATTATTCGCCCCTTATTAACAGTACATTCTGCTAGTGTCAAGAAGAGAGAAAGATATAAAGTATCTTTATTACAGAAAGATATAAAGTATCATCATCAAATAGTAACTAATGGTTTAGTAAACATCATTATTATTTCATATACAGCATAACCTGATAGAAAAAAATGTAAACTTTAAAGCTACAGTTCTGTGTTCTGTATTTCGCCTTGTTTGTTGTCCTTTCAACTTCCCTATCAGCTTTTAACATCAATCAAAAAATCCATCCTTTTCCAGATGAATAATGATCTCCTGCTGACTGTCATGTCTGTCTGAAGAACAAGAAATGTGATGAAGCTGACTGACCCTGTGGCACCTCTTTTCTCTAGAGCACATATCATGGATATTCAGGGTAAATACCTAGAGCAGAAAAATTAAAATTGTATCACAATTAACCTACTTTTTCCCTGTGTGTAACCCTACCAGTTCTGTCCTAAGACAGGAGTTTGAGATTTTGGATATCTGCCTACTATGTAATAAGACCCCTGGCCACCTCTAGCTGCATGTGCATGCATGTACAGCAGCTCTGTGTGTTAGGCTTTTTGTTTGTTTGTTTTTTGTACAGCCAAAATTATGGGCTTGCCATCACAGTGAAGATAATAAGAACTGACTGTCCTAAATTAGACTTGTATTCTTACTGCTTTTTGGGAATGTCATTCCCATCCGTCAGAAACAGCCCACATTCTGTTCCTGGTTACTCGACATCAGCATTGGGGTAGATGTGTCCCAAGTGCAATGGCCTCCCAAACATCTACAGCAATGCATTGATGAATGCTGCTGTTAATGTCAGCTGTCTGGAACCTCTCTCTCCCCAGTAGTTCCTGTGCTATGATCCCATAGTAGGTGGCTGGATGCATCCCTTCTTCTTGTTGCAGATGGAAAATCTTGCTCGTATGCAAACCCTGCTCCCTGTGCAGCTTGGTTGAGGGCATTCTTTGAAGATAAAACAAGCCTGTTTTCCTCCATCAAACTAAAAAATACCATTGCAACATGGCAGCCCTGAGGTTCCTTCAGCACCATTATCCAGTAGCTTGTTAGAAGTCCTCATTTGTATTACAGTAGCCTTCTGTTGGCCACTGGTGTATCAGCTGTAGTTATACTTCTCCATCTTCTAAAAGCTTTCCAAACTCAGCTTCCTCCCTGCCCCAGGATGTAGTAGAGTTTTTTGTTGTCTTTAGATATAAGCCCAAAAGACTGCTCTCTGAAGCTTTGTTTAGACCATAAACCAACATTTCAACTCTGTCTGGTCACTAGAGGACCAGCAGTCAGGATGCAGCCTGCCTGGTCCAATCACTTCTCCACATGATATCCAGAGTAGTAGGTTTATTCTGTTAACTTGTGGTTTGAGCTTTCTTTCTCTTTCTCTCTCTTTTTTTTTTTCTTTCTCTTTTTTTTTTTTTTTTTTTTTTCCTCCATAAAAGTAGAAACAGCTATTTAATAAATATCCAAGTGAGTTCTAGCTTTAAGGATGATGTTCATTTAACATGGCTTATGCTATATTATTCTTGCTTAACTTTGAGCTTTTGATTTAGCAGTGCTATTCCACAGGGGATATTGTTGGTTTCCAAATCTTTTGTCAGAGTAATTGGGCATAACATCTTTGCAGGTTTCTGTTTCAAAAGATGCATTATCTTTTCTTGTACATTTGTTCTATCAGAGCTATTCAAAAATTTTAGCTTTACAGATTCTGTGAAAGAATTTGAGGTTTAGGGCTGATAATTTATGTTTCTGCTGAATTTGCAACTCTGCGTGTGATGATTAATACACTCCTCTCCATAAATAAGTAAGAAAAGATGATATCTGTAAATTGGTGACAAAACAGAAGAATTTCATTAAATTCAGTATTCTGCAAGAGACTTCCATCTTGCTAATTCTTTATAAATTAAACCTCATCTATGTCTGCCTGGCTGAAGAATGAATGTCACATATAAGGCATCTCCTTCAAATATTTTCTCGAAAGTAATCTATATGATTTACAACATATTGCAATTAACATTGACCTTTTGTCTGCTTCAAAAGAATGTGAGAAACAGTTCTTCTGACATCAAAGAGATTTTCTAAATTTCCAAAAATATTTCTGATGAAAGTTGGTCTGACTAGGAAAAAATATATATGTCGTGTATATATATTATATATTGTAATATAATATATATATATATTTGCTATAAATATATTTTCCAATATTTGTTATTCATTCTGAATAATTATCCAGTGAATTACATTCTATTGCCCCTGATTGCTCCCTATATGACTCTATGAAGCTTACAAGTTACCACATTAAATCTCTTATCTTTTTTTTTTTTTTCCTATTAGTGCTTTTACCAACAGTTACCTATGAAAATGTTTGTGGAAAGCAGAGGACTGTGAGTAGGATCAAATTTTTTAACATAGTAGAACATGGAGTCCTGTTTCTCTTTATTTGTTCACTCCTTTCACTTCACTACTTTGGTCCCTCTCTAAGGGTTGGGAAGGCTCATCCTGCTGCAATGAGCCAAGCTGAAATGGTGTCACTCTGGGCACTTGCTGGAGCAGGCTGTCCTTGTGGCAGCCCTGACTTTGATGGCAGAGTATTAACTGTTAGGGAGTGGAGGAGGGATCAGAACACGAGGTAGGCCAGCTGCCAGCTACACTAAAATTACTCCTGTAACCACTCCAATATGTGTACCAGAATTTAGGGACTCCGATATATTCAGACGGAACAGTTTTACACAAAGGGTAGTTGAAATACAGTCTGGAACAAACTGCCGAAGTCAGCAGTAGAAGCAAATAGTGTAAATCAGTTCAAGGAGGAGTTTTTGAAGAAGGCAAGGGGAAGGGCATAGAGCTACTAGCAAGAAGTTCAAGTTTCATGTGATGGAACACAGATTGATTTGTATTTCCTGAGGTTATGAGGGCAGGTCTTCATGGACTGTATCATCCTCTTTGGGCTGCTTAATGTTTGCATGTGCTTTCATGCTGTGTTTCATTCTCTTTCAGTTCAGAAATGCATTTTTTTTTTCTTCTTGGTCCTACAGTCTCAATAAATAACATGTTGCTGAGTATAATGCACACTGCAGAAACTCTGTTTCCCAGCATCTGGGTGAACTTCCCTGAAGTCGGTGTAGTTGTTTAGTTACAGTGATATCAGGCAGCATCCTTTTCAGCTTATAGGCATATAAATTTGTATGCATTGTGTTACATTATTTCTTAGGAAATACCTCCAGACCATGATATAATATTTATGTCTATGCTGCTCTGTTGAAGAAATCTTAACTGTACAGTCAAGTCTGGAAGTGCTTTACGTGTTTCAGGGTGCCACAAATCCCAGCATAGTCATGCTGCTGTGATGAAAGCTATACATCACAGGAGGGGGCAGAGCAGAAACCTGAGGTGGGGAACATAAATCCACAGGATGACATTTCCATGTATTTTTTTCCTGTGGCCAAGGACACGTGATAGTGACAGAGTCCTGAGCTAACTCCCCTGACTTTACAGGACTCCTTCTTTTAAAAGACTTGGGAGAGCAGTGATGAGCCTGATTCTGCAAGGTGCTATGCTCCATAAACTTCATGGCATGTCAGCATAAGCCAAATTTTTTCCATGTCTTGCTGGATGGATCAGGCTTTGCCATTATTAATGCCTGATGCCATTATTATTATTTTTTTTTCCTGAAAACTAGATAAACATCTAGTTTTGTTTCGTAATGACATAGACCATCATGACTACTTATATATAAGGAAAGTAGTTTGTATTTTATTACATTTTTTAGTTTCTGAGTCATAGATTGCGCTAAATAACTAGTATATGTGATGTTTTCAATAGAAATTTTACAAATGCACAAGTTCCCCTTTCTTTTTTTTTTGCCTTTTTCTGCATCTTTGATAGGCAAAACACAGATTTTTTTTGTTGTTGTTTCATTTAATGCAAGAACCCAAAATCCAGTTTCTTATTCAGATTTCCTGTGCCTTGGGTTTCTTGCTTAAAGTAACTGTTATTTTCACTGATATTTCTGTATTTCCAATATGTTCTGCCTCAGCATAACATAAAAATACTCTCAACCTGAATTCAGTACTGTACTTATTGGTGTGGTAAAAGAGCATAAAATACTTCTTTATGCTTCCCTCTTTCTTCCTACACTTATAGCCCCATTGGAAATTAGAAGTGCAGTTCCATAGCAAAGAAACACAATAAGAAAATTAACTGAATTTTGTAAATGACCAGGAAAGCTTGGTTCTTGCTTCACAGAAATTCATAACCTGTGCCAGCACAATCTCTGTTCCCTACTTTGCAGCCATAGATGTGCAGGTATTGTGTTTAAAGCCCAACAGAGCAGTAGCAACAAGACAGAGCTGGCCTTACAGAAACATAGCAGCCAGATGATTGGATCCTATTTCCCACAGGTTTCTAAGTCTGCAACGGAAAATGTCTTGTAACTCTATTAGGAAAGACCTAAGGTGATCAATAGAACCAACAAGGCCACACAAGTATGTCTCAGAGCACAATGAAAATTGCACATCCCATGGTGCTCAAGGGACTTAATATTTTTCAGTGATTTTCTCACCCCATCCCTTGCCCTTGTTTAGAGAGTAGTTGTCTGGTGCAGCTTTGCTGTGAAATGTGGTAACTGGACCTTATTCATAATTATAGTTACCAACAAAAAAAAAAAAAAACAAAAAAAGTTCCGCACATTCTCTAAGGTTTCTAGTAATACAGATTTTTATTTTTTTTTATAATAATAATAATAAAAGCTTTAAAGATATTGTTTTATACTTTGAAGCAGCATACTGCAATTTCAAAGACAGGATGTCTGCACCGGTTAGAAAAGAAGGCAGCAGTCCCTTACCTATCCCTCTTGTTTGAGATGAGGGGGACAAGGTCAAACGTATGGTTTTGCTGGAGCTGACTGGTGTTGGATACACAGATTCAGTGTAGTGAGGGTAGGCCACAAGCTGATGAATTGATCTGGATGTTCTGAGATGGGTGGATCTGAACCGACATTGCTATTGAGATTGGGGTTTATCTACAAATACTTGACTGGGAACAGCATTTTTGTGTTTCAGTTATTGACAGTTAATATGGTCTCTCTGATAGTAGAGAGAGAACTGGATCCTGGTTGTGGGTAGAAGGAGAAGGGGAAATGATCTGCGCTATTTATAAATGCTTTTTATTTTATTTTGTTTTGTTTTATTTATATAAATTATTTTAGCTTGTATATAGCAATTTTATTTATAGAGATTGTTTCTCAGTTGTGCTGGGGCTGGACCCTAATAACAGAATAAGATGGAGATTTTAGTCCAAAATAGTGAAGTCCTATGGTGAGGTCTTAACAAGAAGGTGAAAAAGCCTCTGAGGTGTTCTGGGAGGCTGAAGACACTCTTTTCCTAAATGGGAGCGATGACAGAGAAACGGTAAACTGCAGCACATTACTTTCTGCTGGATTCCCAAGTAAATTCATGAGGTTGTATCCCATTTAAAACATGTTTTTCAAATATTCTTTTCTTCTTTGCATGTCTGGGGCAATTAATAATGTGGGTGCAAAGTTCCTATTCATTTCAGGAAAACTTTAAAAATTGGAATGATTATCTGGAACTTCAGTTAGTTATGGTTATAGTTATAGTTAGTTAGTTAGTTAGTTACTTGTGATAGTCTTTCAAAACTGCTTTTCTTTTTGTTATTGTTGTTGTTTGTTTTGTTTTGTTTTGTTTTTGGTGTTTCTAGACCATCTGTGGATAGCCAGCAAAAAAAGACTTGATCCTGTAAAAAATCTGTGGAGAAGTCCCAAAGAAATTAGCTTTGCTTTGATGGTCTTTTTCTCAAAAAACTTTCAAAAGTTTTATTTTAGTGACTGATTTTAGTGACAACTAAGTAATGGATTGTTCTATTTCAGAATTATTTTCAGTTTGTTGGTATGCACCCCCTACAATATATTGTTATTAATTTTTTTTCTTTTTTTTTCTTTTTTTTTTTTTAATGCAAGAAAAACAAAATGCTTGCTTTGAGGTGTACAGGGAGTCTTAGACAGTATATTTAGTTCAGAGCACATGAAAAAAATGACTACTTGACTACATTAGCTTTGGGTACCCTCAGGCTCTTTGAGATTAGTTTTAGATTCATACGCTATGGTCACTCATTGACCAAGCTGTTTCAACACTTACACATATCCAGCAAAAGATCATTTCCCTCAGGCATGGTTTTCTTTCAATCATATTTAGTAAAACCATTAAACACACTTGGGGCTTGCACTAAGAAGGGAAACAACTTTACATGTGCACAATTCAAAACAATTTTCTTCTTCAGGAAAAAGAAAGGACTTTGTTAAGTGTTGAAATCTCAGTTTCTCAGGTCTTAAGCTTGGTATGCCCTTGAAGGGTTCTGTAGAATTGCTCTTAAGAAGTCACATGCCAATATTTTAAAAGTTGATGCAAAGACACTTTATTTGGAACTAAACACAAAAATTAAATATTCCTAATTTTCATATGTGAGAGTGATTGACAGTTGATACAGTAGTGGGAAATACATTGATTATTTTCATCTTTTTAATAGCCTATACCTTAGTTACCAAATTTTATTTCTCAACAAAACCTCAAACCTTAAGTTTTTCAGCCTAGGTGTTATTTTAGAGTTCCTAAATTCCTGCCCCATATTTTAGAGTAAATGAGCATCCACAGTAGTGGATGAAGAGTGCTATGTAGAGAAAGATTGCAAAGTGGAGTGGCTGTGGATGTCTCTAACTATGGCATTTAGCTGTGCCAGGTTTCTGAACCCACACTTTGTTTCCTTCATATGCAAAGTCATATTGGCTCCAGTTCAGAGAAATTCAACACAGGAAGAGTGTGTTCACACACAAAGACTATTTGTAGGACTTGTTACTGGACCCTAAATTTGGAATTGGGAAGTGTTCCCAGATGGCCTGTAAAACAAGTATTTTTGGTTTTTCAGTGAGAAAGTGAAGACATTAAATTCAACAAGTTTTCATTATTAAACATATCATGGTCCTTGTTAAGCAGATCTTGGCCCATGGTTTATAGAAAATACTCTCTACTTGAACAGTATACCTTTGAATAGAATAGAAATGCATTTGAGAAGGAGGTGTTGTTTTTGTGGGTGTATTAACCCCATACACAGGGTTGCTGTTGAGGGGGGAGGGAGGGATGGAGCCTTTCTTCTTGTACAGTTACCCATTTTAGGTGGGTGTCTCAGTAAGAATTTTCTCCCAAATTATCTAAGTAAATGGTGCTCTCCATTCTGATTTATCTTCATCCAAATACCATGTCTGACAGGTTTCACTTTAGAGTTCAGGTTCAACACTTCACTTTGACTACTCAAACTAGAAATCCCCAGTGACACTCCCTCTGCTTACTCTGGCTGGCTTTTACTTGAACTCTCTTGGATTGCTTTACACATGAAGGCATGCATCTGCATCCACCACCACCACCCCTTTCAGGAGATCACCTCAACTGCTTAAATCCTTTTTTTTAATTTTCATTTCTCTTCTTATATCATACTAGTGGAATTTCTTAAATTTATATTAAAAATGCTATGGTATCTTGTATCTATAAGCTCCTTTACAGTTAGATTTGGAATTTTTACAGATGTCTTTCTTCAGATAGTATCAGTGACATTTATGTAAAATTGTTTTTCTGTAACCGTACATCCTCCTTTATTAAACGTATTTACAGTCATGTGCATTGAGCTGTAAACATGAGATTAAGACCTTCTTCTTTGGGGTGGGACCAAAATGGATGGATATCTAAGCAGTGATTTCTTTCTTTCTTTTTTGTTCTTTTTTTCATGACTCTCTTGATGATCATCATAACTGCTAAAACTCAAAATGAATGGTAAATTGCAGACCTAATTTTTGCTCTATATTTAAAATACTCAACCTGCAATGCTCCACAAAGCTGACTGGAGTTTAAACTTGCTCTTTTTGGTCTTCCTGACAGTTTTGAATAGAGGAGTACTGCTCAAGGAGATCTTGAAACATCTGTAAGCCTATAAAATTCCAGTAATAATACTAGTTTCTAAATCGACTCTTTCTGATAATATTTACTCTCTTATCAAATAACCATTATTTAATTACCATTAAAAAAAAAAAGTTCTTTTTAAACTTCTGATACATTACATTCTGTAATGCCATTCTGCTCTAGAGACTGAAGCAAATTTTGGGAAGGGCTCTTTAATTTTTGGATGTTTCACTTTCTCAGTATCAGAGTTACCAAGTTGCTCCTTCGTCTAGGCTTGTTGAGCAATAGCCTAAGATCACAGTCTATCTGCTAATATAACTAAGTACAGTGCATTTTTAAAGCTTCTAATTTTAGTCTTCTCTTATTCCTCTTTTCAATTTTGCATCTTGTCATCTTCAGCTATTAGAAATTCTAAATTTCAGTATTGAAAATGCTAAACTATCTCTTCTAGTAGTATTTCATTAATGTTTGGTTATTTAATATTTCATTGCATTTAAAAGTCATGAGACATTACAGTATGAAAAGTGGTGTATAAATTTTATTGTGTTGTTTACTACCTGTTAGGTAGCAGCAGATTACTTCCTGTGTATTTTCCAGCAGTGAAAATTAGAGATATTTTTCTTACTGGTAAAATAATTAGTGGTTTAGGTGAAAATGAATATGATTTATGTGTGTTTGGTCATGCAGAGTATCAGGCTGTTTTTTTAACCATATTGTCAGTTTCTGGTTGTTACAAAAACAGATTATTCAGAATTTCATCCTTTTCACAATAAAGTAGCACATTTAGATTTATTATCTGGAATCTCCATAGCACACATTGCAGGCTAGAGTAAGCATATTATCTCAGAAAGCCCTGACATCTGAAAATATTAAATATTTTAGAGACTTTAAGAAATAAACTCAAACTGAAAGTAAGAGCTTAAATCAGCAGTACTGTATATGTGTCTTGGATAGTGTCAGTGATGTGCTCCCTATATGTGCACCTGGAATAAGTAACTTAGAGCATTTTTACATCTGAATTTCTTCTAAGGTGACAATGTTTAGTTCTGCTTAGTAGTGTGGTCTCCTACCCACGCTACTGATTTTGCATCTCCTAAAGGCAAAATCCAAATGTTCTTTTTTTCTTTTCTCTTTCTCTTTCTCTTTCTCTCTCCCTCTTTTTTTTTTTTTTCTAAAAAAAAAGGATTTAAATGGCTGACAGAAGCTTCCTAAGGACTCTTGTGCTTCCAGTTTGTAAACTGGTGAAGTTTTTACTCTATCCAACTCTAAAAAGCTTTTTTTTTTGTGAAGACCACAACTGTTTTAATGTTTTTTTTAATGTAGGTTCCTAGTATCTTCCAGCACCAACTGCAGTCAAGATAGAAAGGAGCTCCTGAAGAGGGTAACTTGGAGCACCTAAATATATATGGTTCCTGATTCTGAACCATCTAAAACAGGATTATTCTTCCAGTTATTCTAGTCTAGAAACAAACTGACTAAGTGAGATGCCCAAACTTGGGCTCTACAAATGCTTTGTGTGTGTTTCATGACAGTTTTGTTCAAATCTCTTGTCTACTAAACCTCCCTAGGGAAAAAAAAAAAAAAAAAAAAAAAAAAAAAAAGAGCTAAATTTTGTTTAACACTTAGCTTGAAAATGTTATATGGAAATCTGAGTCAAATAGAATTCAGGCAGAATTTTTGCTCAATGTGTTTGCGTGAAAAAGCAATCTGAATTCAGTCACATTTACTTCCCATCAGATTGGGCTTCTAGAAGTCAACACAAGGAACAATCTCGTGTTATGGGATCGATTTTAATGTTCCCTACAATTAAAGTAGTTCTGTGCTACATTTAAGCAAAAACTCAGCTTTGACAGTGTGGTGAAACATTAGAGAATACTCCTCAAATTAGTTACAGAAATTGAATGCCAGGGCAAATTAGAAAGAGGCAGGAGGGGGTGAAATATTTTATTTTAAAAATACTCTCTACAGACAAACATGCAGTAAATTAGCAAGTGCGCTTTCACAGTTATTCATGGAAACATGTCTGAAAACAAAAAACAAAAAACATGGGGTTGGTTTGTTTATAATTTGGCAGAATTTTCCAGTGTTTTGTTAGTTTTCCATGGGCATCTGTGCATAGGGCTTTCTGGGAGGATCACCAGAAATCTTTGAGGGAGACTTCAGAAAGGATGCACCAGACATGGGGGAGTGCAAATGAAATGATAGTGTAAGGCAACAAACTTTAAAGCTGGGCATTTCTTTTGAAAACCTTTCCACCTCAAAGGCATAATTTTGAGCAGTAGATACATGGAGTGGATCCAAGTAAAAGGATCCATGGATCTAACTGCATCTAGGTATGGATAATTCAAAAGCCGCAGTTAAAAGTGCAACCCTAACTTCCCATGCATTTACAGCAGGTGGTATTAATTTATGTCATTTAGATTAATAGTTGTTGTTTAACAATAGCTGTTGATAAACTATCGTTATTATAACAATATGCAAAAAAATGCATCGAACGGGGGGATGGGAGGGACGTGACACCCAAATGCTCCACCCTGTTATATTTTTTATATACGTATATTATTCCTCTGTCCACCCAGAAATGATAACTTTAGTATGTTTATTGGGAATGGTGAAAAACAGCAACTTGCAAATTAAGTGAGACAAGGTACAACAGATTGGAGCTGTATATTTTTTTTAATGTTGCTTTCAACCACAGTGTAAGTGTTAGAAAGGAGGGCGAAGCTTTATTGGGAAATACATTGGCTTTTATTTCAATAAATGCTTCTGGCTCAAAGGCAAACATAGTTTAACCTGATAATCTGTGAGAAGTAGAAGGGCATGTGCTGGCAGAAGAGAAGAGAACTGCAAAAGGATCTGTCCTTAGGACCTGTCTATCTTTCTGTTCATAATAAAAGCAAGAGAAAAAAGAAGCAGTGTTATCAGTACACTTCTGCAAGTGAATTAGCTAGCACAGATTTGATAAAGCTCATAAACCCTCTAGAGCAATCGTGACAGTTTGCTGGCTTGGGCTTTGTCTGCTGCCAGTTACTCCTTGCTAGTGGCACTCTTTATTTATGCTTCAGTACCACCTTATCCTCTGGGCTTCAAACAGAAGGGACCTGTCTGTAAGTGTTTCGGTTGTGGTGTTAAAAAATAAGAGTGCAGCAAAACACATGCAACAGTGCCCAAGATCCATTTCAGCTACTTTCCGTTCTTCTGGTGTATCTTCCCCGTGACTGTTGGGTACACACAGATCATGGTGTATGACTGCCTTCCACTAGAGAGTGTCACAGAGTTATTTGAATGAATGAAAAATCCAAATGGATGCATTATCTGCTTTACTGTAGGTAAAATGCAATGTAGCGTGACCTCAAGAACAGTAGATAGGTGCGCTTTTGTACACGTTTTCCATTTGCTATCACCACCCATTTGTTGTTCACTGAGCAGCTAAAAACATAATGCTTGTGTTGCACATTATATTTGCACATGGGTATTGCACATGGGTATTGCACATAATACCCATGTTTTTATATGCACTAGTTTTTATCCATTTGTCAGTGCGTACACATTAATGTTATGATAAACTTGTCACCTGATACTTTTTGCTCTCTTTTTTCTAAAATTAAATATACACTGCAAAATGTTAGGATAATTTTGGGGTTGATTATCACATGCATGTTCCTAGCACAAGCACTAGGCATTGGCAAATAGGATGATCCTAAACCTAAACTTCTATGTAAAATTCTGTACATGGGAATCCTGAAACAAAAAGGTCTCAGTTGCAGTCTGTTAGCAAATTCTCCTATCTGGACTGAAGATGTATACGCGTAAGTAGGGAAATTGAAAAATGTTCTTAAGTAGTCAGAAAGCCTCTGAAGGGATCTCTGGACAAGGAGCTACAGCAATACTATTAGATGGGTATTATTAGAAAAAGAGTGAGGACAATAGTAACACCCAAATTGCAAACAGTATTTTGTTTATTATTATTATTCCCTAAAATTTTACATGGAAACGCAAACATTGAAACTATTATGATTTTTCAGGTGTGCAATGTTTCTGAATAACTCTCATTCCTTTTGCCATCTGAAGGATTGACCATGAAGGTACTTTACATTTTTAATTAATTATTTTAAATAAATACCGCACTTGCCACCATGGTACTTAAAACAGGGTTTAATTCTCAGGTTTAATTTCTGTGAACTCTCCTCACCCTGAATTCCAGAAAACTCTGCAAGTCTGCTGTTCTCTGTTACAGGGAGTGATCCTTTCCTTTCCTTTCCTTTCCTTTCCTTTCCTTTCCTTTCCTTTCCTTTCCTTTCCTTTCCTTTCCTTTCCTTTCCTTTCCTTTCCTTTCCTTTCCTTTCCTTTCCTTTCCTTTCCTTCCTTTCCTTTCCTTTCCTTTCCTTTCCTTTCCTTTCCTTTCCTTTCCTTTCCTTTCCTTTCCTTTCCTTTCCATTCCTTTCCTTTCCTTCCCTTCCCTTCCCTTCCTTCCCTTCCTTCCCTTCCCTTCCCTTCCCTTCCCTTCCCTTCCCTTCCCTTCCCTTCCCTTCCCTTCCCTTCCCTTCCCTTCCCTTCCCTTCCCTTCCCTTCCCTTCCTTCCCTTCCCTTCCCTTCCCTTCCCTTCCCTTCCCTTCCCTTCCCTTCCCTTCCCTTCCCTTCCCTTCCCTTCCCTTCCCTTCCCTTCCCTTCCCTTCCCTTCCCTTCCCTTCCCTTCCCTTCCCTTCCCTTCCCTTCCCTTCCCTTCCCTTCCCTTCCCTTCCCTTCCTTCCCTTCCCCTTCCCCTTCCCCTTCCCCTTCCCCTTCCCCTTCCCCTTCCCCTTCCCCTTCCCCTTCCCCTTCCCCTTCCCCTTCCCCTTCCCCTTCCCCTTCCCCTTCCCCTTCCCCTTCCCCTTCCCTTCCCCTTCCCCTTCCCCTTCCCCTTCCCCTTCCCCTTCCCTTCCCCTTCCCCTTCCCCTTCCCCTTCCCCTTCCCCTTCCCCTTCCCCTTCCCCTTCCCCTTCCCCTTCCCCTTCCCCTTCCCCTTCCCCTTCCCCTTCCCCTTCCCCTTCCCCTTCCCCTTCCCCTTCCCCTTCCCCTTCCCCTTCCCCTTCCCTTCCCCTTCCCCTTCCCCTTCCCCTTCCCCTTCCCCTTCCCTTCCCCTTCCCCTTCCCTTCCCCTTCCCCTTCCCCTTCCCCTTCCCCTTCCCCTTCCCCTTCCCCTTCCCCTTCCCCTTCCCCTTCCCCTTCCCCTTCCCCTTCCCCTTCCCCTTCCCCTTCCCCTTCCCCTTCCCCTTCCCCTTCCCTTCCCCTTCCCCTTCCCCTTCCCCTTCCCCTTCCCCTTCCCCTTCCCCTTCCCCTTCCCCTTCCCCTTCCCCTTCCCCTTCCCCTTCCCCTTCCCCTTCCCCTTCCCCGCTTGTTGTCCATGTCTAACATTGTTGATATGCATAGTTGTCCTTCTGATTTAATGAGCAAGATACCTCAGTGGTGTCCACTTAGGCTGAGAAAGAACATGTCATTTAGTCCCATCCTGTCCCCACATCTAGGGACACACAGAAATCCCAGCCGGAACACTTTTTTATTCACAGTTTGTTTCTATATTCTAGGATAAGTTTTAAAATCTCTGGAAGACTCAAAGATAGAAGCAGAGCCAGTTGGGCTCAGTGGACTTGACATCAGGAGGGGGTTCTTCACAGAGAGAGTGGTTGCACACTGGAACTGGCTCCCCAGGGAAGTGGTCACTGCACCGAGCCTGACTGAATTTAAGAAGAGATTGGACTGTGCACTTAGTCACATGGTCTGAACTTTTGGGTAGACGTGTGCGGCGTCAAGAGTTGGACTTGATGATCCTTAAGGGTCCCTTCCAACTCGGGATATTCTATGATTCTATGATTCTATGACTTTCCTCACCTTTTCCTTTAAAAAGTAAGGGGACAAAGGGATGAAGAAAGGGCCCTAAGACCCTTCATCAGTGATACCAGCAGTTGTCAACAGACCGCAGCCAAAGAGGTCTCAAAGACCCAAGTGCAGAGCAATAAAAAGGCATTTCTCTTGAAGTTCAGACAAAGAAGGTAGTACAGAGAGAGCAATTATGTCAGATCCTCCTATAGTGAGGTGAGCGGTAAGCTAGGCTTGTAATGTCATTAAGAAACTGTAAAGTCTTTATAAGGTTACATGTACTTCTCTGTGACAGTTTCAGAGTTGGTTCTTAAAAACTTTCAATTTGTTTTACCTATTTAAATAATCTCTGCAGCTAGCTTACCTCTGGTGAGTACCTGTTAGCAAAGATGAAGAAAATCCCAATGTATTCTTTTTTTTCTTAAAAAGAAATGGGGAAAGTATACATGTACAGATGAGCTTTTCAAAAATAAATATTATTTGCTACTGTTTTCCAGAATATATCTGGGCATTTACACTACCACTGTTATAGGAAGAGAGAAGGTTTCTGTGGGTCTGTCAGTGGCTCAGGTATCAATAACTCAACCTCTTTATCTCATTTTACCCTTTATGGTTGGAATTGAAATGCATCTTCCATGAACTACACAAAAATGTTTAATTAGTGTTTGAGAGCTGTGAGACACCTTAATAAGGAGTTGGTCTTCATGAAAGCAAAGATATATTTATTTAAAACCACATATCTGTTCTGCAGGGTGTCTTCACATAAATAGTACTCTAAAGAAAAAAAAAAAAGAAAAATATAAGTAGAAATATTTTTAGGAGCTTTTCGATAAGAATTGCTGCCTCATTACTGAAGAGAAGTAACTTTGACAGATGGCTTATACAGCCATACTATGTGTGCTTTTATTGCATGAGGGATTTCTAACAGTCAACAGAAGTTCCTTTCGATGACCTGGAGAGAGTGTGATCTAACTCTTTCAAGTTAATCATGAACCGCAGAGCAAGCACTGAGTAAACTGATAGCATAAATTGAAAGGTCACAGCCTGTGTTGAGAGAGAGGCTGTAGTATTTCCCTCTTGAAAGAGACATAACAATTCATTTTTATCTCTGTCATAGAGGTATAGGCGACTGAGGGTGAGAGCATGCTCAGTTAGAGCTGAGCAAAAAGAACAAGGTGCCTCAACACACACCTCTTGTGTTCTCACCACTCCTCTGCCGCACAGCAGGCTGAATGCAGCTTCAACCTGTATCAAAGCTCCGCATCCTCTCTTTTCTTTGGCCCTGATGCCTGGTTGAAGAGGTCTGTGATCCAGCAGCCATGGTGCTGTGTGGGATCCTTGGTGGTTTGACTTACCTGCGCACCATGATGGGTGTGGGCAAACCAAGCCTTTGTGAGGAAAAGACTGCAGCAGTGTCTTTATTCTCACTGAGGTTTCTCACTGGATCAAAGGATTCCCAAGGCCTTGCACCCAGTGTAGTATGGGCACATGTGTGTATTTGTCTATCATGTGCATAACTTATGGGGCAGCAGAAAATGGAGCTTAGACACATTAAAATCCAAGATGTATTATAATTTAGTCATACTAGCAGAATTTATAACATAAAGAGAATATGTCTGTATCAGGATGAGATGATCATCTAGAAATAATAGTATTCACTTTTCAGTGTGAGAAAACTGCAAAGGTTTAAACAAGGATGTGTGTTTATCTGTTCTTTTTTTTTTTTTTTTTTTTTTTTTCTTGGTCTGAAATAGCTCTTTGTGTCAGATATTCTATATCCTCCAGTCATTATAGCTACTAGTTTGAACAGGAATAGATATGTAGATGCATATTCATGCTGTACACTTTAGGGCAGGGGAACACTAAATTTACCTCCAACTGCTTTAAATGTTAAATAAGACTAATTGTCCACTAATCTGTCTAACAATTCACTTTACAGTTCTGGTCCCTGGCAATGATTTTGCATAATAGACAGGGTAACCCCTTTGCTGTACTTGTTCAGCATATGGCCAGCAAACACTTGTGTTGGATGACGGAGCCACTTCCATACAATGTGCTGTTCCACATAACCTTTTCCTTGATGAACAGCAAACATTGCCCAAAGAATCCCTCAGAAGAATCACTACGTGTTTTACAGAAGTTAATGACCAGGCACTAATGTACCTACTCCTATATTAGATGGAGAAAATGGTGATACGTATCTTTAAGGACCCTATTTTTTGCTAGATTTTTGCAGATGTAATGGTAAGATCAAACTATGATAACTGAAAATTTTGTCCAAAATTTAAATAATAATAACATTTAAAAATGCAGAAAGAAGGGAAACAGAAATTCTTGCATGTAACAATTTCAATGCAGCACAGTTTTCCCTGCTGCTTTGGGAGCTTAGTTGTAATTCCTGATGTGCAGCAATATCCAACAGGAGAAGGAAATGAATGTGGCACAGAGGTTATATGACTCTATATGAGGTTATAGACTATAGAAGAATACACTGGATTTTGGAGAAGAAAAGGGACTCCTTGTTTGAATAAATCTTAACACCTTGACGGGGAAGTCAAATCAATTAGATTGTCCTCAGACAAAGCAAAGCATATGTTTATTCAGAGTTGTCTGAGTCCCAGGAGAAATTAGAATTGGAACCCATATTAAAAAAGCCATCTGGGAGTATCTTGCACAAGACACCTTTGTGTGAAGAAAAGGTATTGTTGTTATTGTCCTAAGAAAGACCTCTCATCACACTTGACCTTGGGATCTAATTAATATCCTGGAAAAAAAATATATTATTACCTATTAAAATATAAGTAGGTGCTATATTTTCTTATCACACTGTTTTGGTTTAAACCTTGACAGTAGATATATTTTGAAGTATCATAAAAGCTTGAATTCAGAAGGAAAATATTATCAAAATAATATTGGCTACTTAAAAAATTACAATAAGGTGAATCACACTAAAAAGTGCAGCCACACAAAAAGGCATGGACATGGAAGTTGGTGCTGCTCCAGGTAAGCAAAGGAAATGAGCCCTAGACTGGACTGATTTTGCCAGAGGTCTTTGGGCTCTGTGTAGTGAGGGCAAGGAAGAGAGCCAGCTTGCGAGTGCTTTCATCTACTGATGCACAGGGAGGACTTTTGGAAGCCTGTCATCTGCTGTCTGGCAAGGATGGTACTGTTCAGCCAAACACCACAGCTCAAGCACAGAGAGATTTCCCACCCTGCATTCAAACAAAATGAAGTCAGCTTTGACTCTGCAAAATGTCGATGAATTCTTCAGAGTAAATCAGCCCTGTCAGTCTGATGTGGAACTGTCACCTGCTTGTGACATAATATAATATGAAATGATATTGAACAACATGCGTTTGGCACTAAATTGTTAGCGGGTTATAGCTTTGACAGCAGCAAGTTTATTGCTTTAATCCCAAGGTCTTTTAACCCTCTTTGACATAAATTGAGGTTGGCTTTTGTGAGAAAACGCCACACTCTCTTCCTTTACCTAAAACTGCTTTTAACAATTTATGCTCGTACATCAGACACTCATTTTGAGTGACAAAAAGAAAAAAGATCTATTAGAACAGAAGGAAAAAAGGGTCAATTTAGGTTAAGCAGTGTATGTCTCTTTTGGTAGGCATGTCACAGCTTTCTTCATGTGAATGTGAATTTTAAGTTGTAACATAGTGTATTGCTGTAGGAAAATAAAACAAACCTGTGACAAGAAGAGTGAGTAAGTATTGCAGGAGAAAGGCTGGTAATCTGCAACAAGACTATTCGTCCATTTTTGGATATAATTTAATTTATTCCTCAGTGTTTGTCCATTTTGAAACTTTTCTATAAAAGGTCAAAGGATTTTCTTCTTTTTTCCAGGTAGCCTGGAGAGTCTAGCTTACACATAGAGTTACAAGTATTACAGATTTATGGAAGAGATAGTATGTACACACACAGTTTTGCTGAACAGTGTAGCTGGCTGATGGCACTTAATTTAATATTTCACTTTTTTTTTTTTTGAGACACATTGTTTAGAGTTATAAGTTAACATTGTCATCAGTGCATAATCTGATAATCTGGTCACAGAAACACATCACATACGAACTATAAAAGAAATAACATGGGACACATCACCCATGTTTTTGTATCCTCCGTTACTATACGATGCTTGTAGTGTTGCTTCAAAATCATTTTTTTATTACATTTAAAGCTCAGCTGAATCTGTCCTTGTACTTTGTAATAATGGAAAGTGAACACATTCTCAGAATATTTGCATTTTTTTAATGTTTTATTTGTTCTCACATTGGGAAGAATATGCTACTGATCTACCTTTATTTTTACAACAAGAGAAGAATGTGGGAAATCTTAGACAAAGGAAACGTGTCTCCCTCCAACTGTGACTATTTTTTTTAAGTTTTTATAAATTGCACTTTTTTCTCTTCAAAAAATCGGATGTGTCATGATTTTTCTTTCTCTTATTTATATGTATTTTTTGTAATTTATATTATTGTACTGTTACTGTATATAATTTGCTTATAGCAATTTTGTTACCAGCTAATGTTTAATACATAAAGCAGCTGTTTCTCTTGCACCTCTCCCCGTGGTAATATTATTTCCTCTGTGGCCTTCTGTGTCCCTTCCACTCCAACCTTCAACTCCCTTTTCATATACCCTCTCTCCTCCACTTCTAATTCTTCTACCATAATAGCTAATATAACTACCATTTGCCTATCACTGCAATTACATACATCTATTTCCAGACCAGTAGATGTACCAAGTGTTATTCTGCTAAATCCAGGATTGTACATGAGAAAAAAAGTTGGCCTTACAATTTAAAAGAAACAGATCCTTTGTTTTTTAAAGCATCCTTTGTTTAGGCGTTGTCATTTCCTTAACACTGAATTTTTACCTGGGGTATTTGCTGCATTGGCACCTAACTGCTCAGTTTCTCCTTTCACTTACTATTTTGCTTTAAATCATACAGGAATGATGTTTTGTAGACAGTTAAATGTTCATCACTGCATTGTGGAGAGAGACTACCTACTGGCACTCTTCCAATCAGGGTGCGCTCTTCGGCAGCTGCTGGGCTTTCAGATTGCACTGGTGTGAAAGATTCTTGGAGACAGGGAAGTTGTAAGGCAGAAGCAGGATCTGCCACTACTACACAGGTAATGAATCCCCACATTCACAGCTTTTGGGTATATTGTATTGCGGTCAATATGTCCAGACATGATATTGAGTGGAAATAGCCATATTGAAAATTCAGATTTGAATTTGAATATTGGAATAAGATCATGTCAGCCACTTCAGGCTGTGTTTCTTTTGCACCATAACACAGTCCTTGCTGCCTAGTGCTGAGTGCCATGCACTGCTGCTCTACTGTTATGTTCCTCTCAGACTGAATACAAAATTGACACAAAGAAATAAGTAGAAATTATAAATAAACTTCACCAGATTTTTATTTTGGAAACTCTGTCTACCAAGTCAGGCAAGTAACAAAATAGAGAAACTGTATCTAGAGCTTCTAAGGCAAAATAGTATTCTGCTTCCTGGTTGTATTCTGTGGTGGTTTTATAATAAAGTTTCTATAGATTACAGTCTATAGCATTCTGTACTTTAGAGAAATGTTGATATGGTTACGTCACATTTTAAGCACATTATTTTATGAGTTGTGGTTATGCTATATTAATTTTGAAGGTTGTCCTCATTTTACTAGTCATGGCATCTAATCATCTTTTTCTTCATCATTCTTCTTATGTGTCCTTTGGTTTTAATGTAAGATATGCCTAGCTACTGATGGTAGCTGATTTCACTAAGACCAAAGGCAGTGATTTCTTAATCAGGCTTTGGCCCTACAGAGCACCTACAGAGCACCTACACACCTACTAAAGCATAGCACAATGCCTTCGGCAGGTGTTCTCCTCCGATAGGTCCTGCACCACCACAGTGCTCCTCAGCAGAGAGCACAGGAGATGGACTCTTACAGCACTGCTCCGAGTCCTCAGATATTTGGTACTGGCAGCCATTGCAGTTTCCTTCCTTCTACTGCAGTTCTAAGTATAAATTCCACACCTCCAAATCCCGTCAGAATGAAACTTGGGGAACTGGGAAAATGGGGTCAGTATATGAATTGTGATCTTGTCCATGGCAAGAAAAAGCGCTATCACCAGGCATTCAGCAGCTGAACTACCCTCATGTCGTTTGTATTTTTATGGACACTGTTATAACTATAGTCAAGTATGATTTAACTTTAAAAGGGATGCTGTAACATTGTTCAAGTGCAGAACTGCCATAATCTTTTGTGGTAAATCTTTTGGATTTTATCTAGCTTTTAAAAAGAAAGGTAATATGAAGAAATAGTAATAGAATACAGAGAAACTGCATTTTCAATGACTTGCCGATCCATTATTTTTGTTTTCACATACGTGCAAACATTTCTGAGTACACTGTCTTTGTGCACTGTTTTCTTGTAAATCGCATCAAATGGGCATCTCTTATAAAATGCAGAGATTTTTTAACCTAATTACTACAAATGTCATGCATATGCAATTTGAGATTTTCATTGCTTATGCATTTCAGTAGCACAATTTCATTCTAGATATCATGAATGCATATGTTGCATTTGCTTCTAAAAACTGATTTACAATAATGAAAACTACTTTTGTCTTTACTAAACATATTCAAAATCAATATCTTATTTTGATTCTAGATACTCTTGTGGTACAGGAGATGAAAGTTGTTTTGGGTTTTGACACTAATTCAGTATGAGGCCTTAGCTGACTTGCTTAGATTTTTGCAATCTTTTTGCTTATCTGTATTTTCCTGCCTCTTGTTTGGTTTATTTCATTAATATTTGTAAACTGGCTTCAGATACTTGCATGGAAATTGCTGAATAAGTATTATTTTCTGTTAGGTCTCAAAGTGGACATTTGAGAAATAATGACTTGCAGGTTTTATAAATAAATACATGGTTCTGTATAATTAGCGATAGCTATGAAATTAAATAAATTAAATAATTTGCTTCAGCATAAATAGGGTCTTGTAGCTAAAATGTTTAATCAGAATCTCAAGAGTTTTATTATGTGGCACAGGACAGTGTAATTACAAGTAGAAAACCTATGCCGACTCCCCATTTCTCAGCATTGCTGTCTTAGAAGAAAGCTGTAAGCAAAAGATTCTTCATTCCTTCAAAGCATTCCCAGAGGGCTTGCCTGCCATAAATAATTATACAGCCTTTAAACCATTGTCAGCCACCGCAGTCAGGACCACTACCTCTCACGACTGTATCCAGAATTTTGCAATAGCTGCTGCTCTGGAGGCGTAACTCTGTGAGAGGGCCTGAGCTTTTTTTCTTACATGAATGGAAGTTTCAGGCTCGTTGTGGTTGATAAAAGTTTGAAAATGTAAATTGTAAAGGTTATTTATGTTGCTGAGTGTTTGGATATAGCGATAGAAGAGAGTGTCACAAGAGCCCTTTTTCACTTTTCTTGTACCTGCTTCCATGGTCTTGGCATGGCAGCATGTCATCGCTTGCCATTCTGTGTTCTCATGTGCAGCTAGCACAAATAAGCTGGCACTGCTTTATTGACTGATGTCTACATGATTACAAATGTGACCTAAGTTTATACAGGGTCTGTTTGAGTCTGCAGCAGCCAATAATGGTAACCATAACTCTATGTACATATATTCCCTAGGTACAACTAGACCTGGCTAATATGGAGCTATAACTGATAAGGGCTGTCAAGATTTGATGCTGAATTATCATAATTAAAGTATGCTTGTGAATGGCTTAACATTCAAGTTTAGAAGAGCTTCTGAAGGGGAAAAAAAAATAAATAAAAATTGTCCTTGCCTTTTGGTAATGTCCAGGCCATCCCTGGTTTTTTGATTCCTTCTATTCCAACCCCTCCAACACCATTGCGTTACGTGGGAAGAGAAAAATAAAAAGGCCAATGCAATAAAAACGGCAAACTGTTCTTACTGTTTTCTCTTACTGGATAATCTTTTGATAGTGCATTTTTGCTTTGAGGTTGTATAGAGAGAAATTTAACTTTGACCTCTCATTTTTATTTCCTTTTCCTTCCTTAGCTGTTTATCTGAGCTGGAATATTTTTTTTTGCTACTGTTATGGAAAGCTGCTTCCATTTTTTGGTTCGAGGGGATCATCTTACCTGATTTTTGTCTTGGAATGTTACTCCATATGATATTTAGCCTGGAAACTAGGGGCTGTTTCCTTAAGCAAGTTCAAGTAGGTAGACTGCTAAAGATGGTTGATATTTATGTAAATTAATGAATTATGTTTCAGAGGATCTCTGGTGGGAGGTGGAGGGGGGGAGTGATTGTTGCTTTTATTCCTAATTTGGGAATTTATCTTTACAGAATAGCTTCAGGGTGAAAAATTAATTGACTCAGTTTTCTAATTCCACTCTAAAGATGACAAATTTCTTTTACATCACCCTTCCCCCTTTCTTTGATAAAACTGTCATCAATACTCCAGACTCTAAGTGAAACACAGGTATACTAGAGGGATATGGGTTGAAAAGGCTTCATGATTTAGCCCTTAATGGGAAGAAGGGTATACAGCATCTATCCATACTCTGCTCAGCCAGAGCTCCTGGCACCTCTGGGATTGATTGCATTTGCAGTGTTGGTATGAAGTGGTATGGATATGCAATGTAGTGCATGGGACCAGAATGGCCAGGGCCATACAGAGCTTGTTAAATGACTACATAATTAATCACTCATTGGTTTAGAAACAAGGCAGAACAAAGAGATATTTTTCTGCTTACCTTTTTTTGCTTGACCTATGGCTTTTCTGGTCAGAACTTCAGAGCAGCCCAGTAGCTAGAATCTGGTTCTAAAGCCAAGTGTCTCTGTTCTGAGGATGGGAGCATACAAATCCTTATACAACTTTGTTTTGTCTGGGCAAAAGTGCCAGGGAGTAGCTGGTGTTGTGTCCCTGGACAGCTTATCAGAGAAGTTGTTCTCCATACAGTGTAAGTGTACCATAAGTTTTGTCAAAATTCTTAAAGCTTGCTTTATTATTTATTTATTTATTCATTCTTATAAAAGATCAGATCTAAAAGGTCATTAGTACCGTAACACAATTAACAAATTAAGTCAGAGCTGAAAAACAACAAAGAAAGCAGGGTGAAAAAGGTGGTAAGAAAGGAGGTGACAGAAGTATTAAAAGTATTGTAGATAAAGAACTGTTGACTGATAAATATTTCAAAATATACATCCAATGTTTTATGGGTTACTAAACTGCTGTAAGTACACCAGCTGAATCCCAAATACATCATTCTAAATTCCCAGCAAAAACAAAACAACGCAGCTATAATACACCCTTCGTCATCCCTTGAAGACTTGGATTTAGCTGTAGGACAAGATGACTGCAGATAGAATATTCAACCATTGAAAAGAAATAGTAGAAAAGGAAAAGAAACTGAAGGCTGTCCAACCTTTCTATGCCCTATCTAGTGTAGTGTAGTGTAGCACTAGAACCTTGGGCCCTTGAACTTCTCTTTATCTATTTCTGGCTCATCTGAAAAAGCTGATCCATTTTCTAAGTGGCTTGGAAACTAACTTCATGCCTTACCCAATCTGCAAATTCAGAAGAAATCATTCCTAGCATTTATACTACATGGACACACTAAATCTGTTTTAGAATTCTTTTCATGTTCCTTCTTTAAGGGAAGGCTCTCATATACTGTTGGATCAAATACTCTCATATACTGTTGGATCTCACCCCTTAGTGGGTTCATTACATGAGTTTTTTATTGGTGCAAAGACAAAATACAAGCCCCATGTCTGTGCTCTGGAAAGGAGGGACTGCTTCTGGCATTGTATAGTCAGGACTAAGACTAATCTATAAGTTTTGTGTCCCCATATCTTATTTTTTTTTTTATTTATATCAGTCTCTGTCTTCCATTATCTCTTTATGATTATGTCTTTGAGATGAGAGCATTTGATTGAATTCTGGTTGGGTTCTAGAGGGATGCACATTACATGCTGTTCTGCCAGCCTGAGCAATGCGTAGTTCTGGGAGTGTGATAAGTGAACTTTAAATAAAGCCCCTATGAATGAAGTTCATGAAGCAAATATGCGTGTAAAAATAAATAAATAAATAAAGGTTTATCAAGAACAAAATGGACCACAATGTTCAAGTGACAGAAGGGTGACAGAAATTAGTTTCCCAGACTGCAGTTAGGACATAGATTCTTGTGTTACACTGGGTCTTTCAGGTTGAGCCTAAGCAAGTTTCTCCTGTTTTCAAGAGAAAACTGTGAACAAAGATGTTAGTTCACAAAAGGCTGTTTGATCAAGCAGAACAAGCAAAGCCTGAAAGTAGAAGTACACCTTTCCCAGATCTCTCCTGCTTTCCCCATCCACACTCCAAAAAGCCTAGTCTGTTAGCAGATGAATAGTAAGAACTTCTGTCTCAATGTGAAGGTTAAATGCACATTAGCACATCTGCTTAGATTAGGTCTGTCCATCTTCCAAAGTGATTGGCTTGATCAGCTCCAAATCCCAGATGTTTAAACATTTTGTCTTAAATTTCAGCGGGGGAAGATCAGTTCCTACTTATTTCTGCTGGTTTGCCACATTTCCTGACTTAGCTTCTCTACAGTTTCAGCCTTCAAGTTCAATAACAAACCAGCCCTGCCATCAGTCAGTTCCTGTAGGGGAATAGGGGAGGAGGAGGTGAATATGGGCTGGGGGGAGTAAGCAGAGAGGCTGTTGTCTTCTGTTTTCCTTCAGGGTTTGTCTAACAGCTAACAGGATTAATGAAATACCTGGCATAGATGCAGTTAAGTATTTTGCTGTTAAGGCTGAAAACTACACAATGAAAAAGTTTTAAAAACAAAACCAGAACCCCAAAACTTCTGTGACACAGTTTTGTCAACAAAGAATGCTATTGCCTGATTATGATTATATTTTATATCAAGTACTCTTTAAGTTTTCTCCACTTATACCAATATATTCACTGATGCTTTTTACAGAACTATTGTGACCTTTGCAGTACAATAATTGATTTTTATAAGTACAAAGGGTTTTGACTGTAGCAGATGGACACTTTCAGTATATAGAGATCCAGAGAGTTAATTCGCAGGGCTGGTGATTAACATCAGTTGTGCCATGCAGTATGCCTTGATAATGCCCACCTTCCTGCTGTTGTAAAAAAACTGAGTGAATTACTGACTATACTGTTGTTGATAGCACCTTAATTTTCTTTGAAAACCAATTCAAAGAAAAGAAGTGTACAGAAAGGAATATTTGAGTGCTTTTTAATTATTTTTTTTTCAAAATTTTCTTTGATTTCTTAAGGGTAAATTTATATGTGAAGTATTCATCTGTACTAAAAGCTTAGACACAAACTACTAGAAATATTGTGGAATTCTTAGCAATCACAGAGACAGGATTATGGGGTGGAAAGCTATGAATGATAGATTAGCTTCAGGCTGAAAATGGCAAATACTGTTCTAAAAGCAACATTTCATCACGGATTATGAAATATACTTTCTGTTCTGTGGTATATTTCTGCATGTGGGCATAATTATGTTTTGTTTTTTAGCAAATTATTATTAAATAGTCTGTAAATAGCGTACTGGAACTGGTGCAGTCTGTAAGGAAATGGTGTTTGTATCTGCTCTTTCTGTTCACTAGGGTTCCATAGGGTCAGATCCTGGTAAGTATAACAAAACTTGAGTTAAAAGGGTTTTTCTTTGATAAGCTGCATTGAACCAGAATAGAGGGGTATATCATCCCTAAACACAGCTGATAACAAAAGGTTACAAGTGAGAGCAAAGGATATACCCCAGTGCATCTGGGTTTGGTCTCTGGAGATTTATTCGTTGTGGGGAAATCACTGGAAAGGCTTCCTGAGATGTAGCCCCTTGTGTCCCACCCTGTCTGTGGGACACATGGACAAATATACCCCTTCACAAAAAAAGGGGTAAAGTCTCCCAGGCTTTGATTGTCCTGTCCCATGGCACAGACACAACTGTCTTTATTCCTAGAGGTCCAACATGTCTGTGTAAATGGGGCACAGGATTTGTCATTTAATAATCAATAAAGTTGAGCCAAATAGAATTCACGTGATAATCCTTTAAAATGCTTAATTGATATTCTGTTATGTAGTATTTTTAGTTTGGTTTAACACAAAATATTTTGGCTTTCCAAAGTACAAAGTGAAGAATTATTATTAAATCTAGATATTCCTCATAGATTTCATAATAATTCTATGAAAATTTTCCTTATGTGAGAATGCTCTGTGTTAAGCTGAAGTTAGTATTGCAGTTTCTCTGGTGAAAATTTACAACAAAGACTGTTCCCGTGTTTAAAAATGCAATATATTTGGACAGCATGCTGTCCGGGCACTGTGTGCTGTTATTGTATGTCATCATGTCTACTGGGAAACCTGACATTAAAACATATCCTTGGTTCTCACTTAAGCCAATTTTATAGGGCAGGAAAAGAAAAGACAACATTTTGCAATGAAAGCACCTTCTCCCATCTGGCAAAATGGCTTTCTGGACTCTATTGTGGCTCATTGTCTAAAAATAGGATGAAGACAAATTGTTATCATTTGCGAAAGCCCATGACAATAATGATAAATGAACAAATTTTTTTGCCCTCTGAAGTCATTGCTTAAGGCTTTCTCTGGGATCAACAATGTTAAACTGGTAAACTTGCCTCATCTGCATCAGCAGAAGGTTTACAAATGGCTTTGTAAACAATTTTAGCCAGAGCGTTAATCTCTCCTACAGAAGTACGGCTTGCATGATCTATGATTGATTTGCAATTTAAAATGACACTGAAACCCCTGAAACAGATATGAAAGAAACTTTCAGTGAATAATGCTTTAGTTGACAAGAAAAGATAAGGCACATCTTTCATCTGATAGTGGGCTGTTTTTGATAAATATTGTTCATAATGGAGAATTTTGGAATCACTAATGTGTGGATAGAACATTACTACTTTTTGACTGAAACCTCAAAGGCAGTTTTCTTTAGCAGCAGTCTTGTTAGGGATGAAAACTTAGGACAATGTGTCTTGTTTAAAAATTGTCCGAGAGATTTCCCAATTAATTACATCACAAGTTCAAATTCTAAAAAGTGAACCCCCCACCCCCCCAAACACACACAAAAGCAGTATTTTTAAAGTGATATGAAATAGGTACAAAAAGGCACATCTATTTTTTTATTTTTTTTTTATATAGAAAAAAAAAATCAACTTATATTGTATATTTAAGATGATTAATTAAACAAAAACAAAGTTCTCAGTCAGAAACTTAAGATAACTGTCAATTCCTTTAGGAGACCTCATAGCTTCCAAAGGTAAATATCCTCAGGATATTGTACATGTATATGCCTCGAGTTAGGCTTTTTGAGTTAAGCGATTAACTTTTATTACAAGGCAGTGTTCTGTGCATGTAAACTCTGCTACCCAAATGACCATATACTGGACTGAAGCTACCCATCTCAGGCTGTCAGATGGATTTTATGGCTGCTGTTTGGCTCACAGGTGAAGACCTGTATAGGTCATGTGTACAACACCTTTATGCTTGAAATTACCCCTCCCCCCCCCCCAAAAAAAAAAAAAAAAAAAAGTTGTTAAATGATAAAAATACAGTGAGCATTTGTGGAATGGACACTTACTTTTTAAGAACTAGAATGAGATCATGAAACTATTTCACAGGAGTCACTAAACATCACCAAACTACTTTCAGCACTGTGAAATAACTGTATGGATTGAACTATTATTTGATGTAGCCCTGTGCTAGTTTTTTCTTTTTCTTTTTGTTGTTGTTCTTTAAGAAAATTATTTAATCTCACTAAATTTCAGAAAAGAGCAGTGTTCTGTATTGTAACAAACAAAGAAACCAACCTCCCCACCAAACTATCACAATTCCTGCTGATTGACAGCCATTTGGCAATTGGAGAAAAAGAAATCAAAGACTCAGTGGGAACATAAAATGCATTTCTTGATCAGGAGGTAGTGCCACTAAGCAAGAATTAAAGCAGGCTGCAGGAGTACCACTGGGGACCTGCTCTTGCCTGTGCTAAATCTGCTGTGTGAATACAAAGATCTCCAGAACATCGGGGCTGCATGTTGTGTTCAGCTCATTCACTTACTAATGCCAGTGTACTGCAGTGGCTGTATAATCAGCCTTGAGGTGAAAGGTGCAAGATAGCTGGTAACAAAACTCCTTTCATAGGAAATCTTCTCTTCTTTCCAGCCTCTTGTGAACCAGACCCACACAAGGAGGATGCAAGGCTTCTGTGACTTGATTGATTTAAGGTAAAAGAGGTCAGTCAGATGCAGGAGGCAGAGCACTGGATCTTTTCTGAGAAACAGAGCCTGTAAATACAAGCCAGTTCCCTAAGTTTAAGATTTCTTGCAGACCTAAAATTAAAGCCGTATTGACAAGAAAACAGCTGTTAATATATTTTCATTCTATTTCATAAAAGGCACAAAATTTGAGTATCTTCTCTTTGTGATGTAAACACAATTAAAGATGATTGAGAAGGATAAAATACAAAGGTGGCCTTCTAAGTATGCTTTCCATTACAGGAAAAAAAAAAAAAAAACACTCAAAAACTCTCAGAACTATTGCACAGACAAGTCTGTTTTAATAGGCATAATATATAAATTGCTTTGATAACCATATTCCTCCTCTACCTTTATATTTTGAAGTATTCACTCTAGCTTTAATTTTATTAATGTATTTCTTTTATCTTTCATCTGAATAATGTTCTGTATGTAAAGTGACCAAATGTGATTAATGATGAATAGATTAAGATGGGACAGGGTGTTTGAAAAATGACTTAAGTAGTGCATGTAAGTCACTGGCTATAGTCCCAAAATGCAAATTCTGGTTAAGTTAATGACTGGAAAATCATGATGGCATTAGTGTATGAGTTCTACATTATTTAAAATTGTTTTATAAACAATAAATAATTAACATTTTACATTGGGGCTCATTAATAGTATCACAATTATTTCTATTGACGTTATTTTAGAGTAAAAAGCATACATATAATTGACTTACAGAAATATGATGATAATGTTTTGCTGTCCAGAGTTTGCAGGTTTTGCCTGGCAAATGGTATACTGAAGTTCATGTACCATTAAAGGTTGGTACTTTATTAAAATGTCAGGAATAATCTTGTTTGCTATAGGCATGTCTGGTCTTTCTACAGAGAAGATTCTGAATATCCTTTAGGATGGGATTTCAGGAGGGGGAAATTTGTTAATACGTTCACTCCTGCCTGACAAATGAGCATTATCATCAATGTGGGGGCACATTTCCACTTATCCTTTTTGTAGCTGGAGAGGTTTATGAAAAATAAATTAATAATGCATACTAAATTATGTCTGCAAGAGACATTTATGTATATATTGCTAGCTTCAAGACTGATTAGATTTACTTTTTTTTTTTTTTTTTTTTTTTTTTTCCCTCACATGTCCATAATGCCTTTAGAATGCGCTGCATGGTAGAAAAATGCCCTCTTGATTTCAACTGAATACCTGGAAGGAGTGCTTTTTTCCCCTCTATTAATGTGTACATATGTATGTGTATTCACCTAGTGCTTGTGTTATTTTTCCTAAAAAGAGCCTGCTCTCTTGAATTACCCCAGTACGAATGTATGCCCTAGGATGTGAAATTCAGGAAAGTAGGTGTCTTATTATCATAATTTGAAAGAGGTCCACTTAATAATAGCCAGTATTACATAAGAATCTGCTAACTGTACAGCAAGGACTGTTTTTCAGCAGAGAACGTAAACCATATGTTTTAAATGCAGCTAAAAATGGATGCGGAATGCTATTTCCTTCCACCTCAGCCTGCAGTGTATTACTGAGATTTGCAAGGCATAGCCACCACTAGTACTTAACACTGCTGAAAGAGCCACCCTTCAAGGTTCTTTTAACCACAAAGAAAAGAGAAATATAGTAGCATCGATTGTTAAATCCTGTTGCTTGTTACTCACTGCCCGCACACAGAACATCATGCCTTTGTAGTAGTGAGGAGAGTTGGTATTTATCAGGGTTCAGAGCTAGTTCAGGCACACACTTGACAAATTATTTGTGGAATTGTTGTATTCACAGTCACTTAAATAAGAATCTGTCAACACAAGGCTGTGCTTTGTTGCAGCAGGTCTCACGGTTTTTCCTGCGCACTCAAAGAATGATGGATTGGAGGTAATGCAAATTCACTACCATTTTATATGCTGGTGCCTTCTTCATAGACAGGAAACATAGCTCAGTATCATCTTGTAAAATGCCTTAACTGTAAAGGCCTAGTTCAGTGCTGAAAGTGCTTTTTTAAAATGGTATGTTGGAACAGGGAAATGTAATTCAAATATTTTCCTCATGTCTCATTTTAAAGACTGTTTGTTGGAGCAGGTGTGCATTCAGATTTTCACAGGCTAAGTAGGACATATGCTTATCTGTGGTTGGTAATTAAAACAAATTGATAAATACAATTATTTGATTTTATTGCAACTTTAAAGTTAATACTGCTTAACAGGATATTAAATTTTAAGAGCTCACACAGCAGAAAAAATGTTGGTTAGGTAGCTTAGTCTGTGTTGTTTATACTGTGGTTTTTTTTAGTAAATACATTAGTCCAGCAAACAAGGCCTATCTTTAAAGCCCTATAACCAATATCAACAATTATATTCTAAGGTTTAAAAAAAGAAAAAAAAAAAAAAGATTTGTCAGAACAAAGCTTATAATAGCAAGTAAGAAGATTGTCTACAGTGGCAAACACCATTTAGGTACTGTAAAAAAATGGAACATTTTTCCAAAACTAAGCCATGAACTTCTGGCCACATTCTGCTGCAGCAGGAGGTGGTGCTTTCCTTTTCTCACCGTGCTCCCAAGCCTCCCCAGCCCTGGGGGAGTAGGAGCCTGCCAGCACCTGGGCAGCACTGGGGCATGGCAGCAGCTCTTCAGTGTGTCAAGAAGGTGGTAGAAGTAATAACATGCACTGGAAAAGGTTTTTCTGGAAAGTTCTCTGTGCAGTTGAATAGATTGAGTTATAGCCTATTTATTGCTTTCTCTTTTTCTTTCAGGTTGTTCAGGAAAATTGATATTTCTGCACTAGGACAAAGCTTGTCTGCAGGAGAGGACTTGTTTCAAGGGTAAGGCATTAGTTTGCCAGGAGTTAGGACAATTGCAAATTTTGTGCTGCCCCAAGTTCAGCATGCATTTCTTCGGTCCCCATAATAATGGGGGAATTTCACAGTGTGCATGAGCATTAAACAATAAGCAATGAATTTTTTTAGAGAGTAAGCATAGGGCAAATATTTCCTTGGATTAGTGCCCTAATGGGAGGTCCTGATCAATGCAGTATTGAAACCTTTGTGGCTTATAATAGGCATTGGTGAAATCAATGAATATATCTCCATACACATCAGGTGGACCAGATTTTAACCCCAGGTATTCTGGACCTTAAGCTTTCAACTTAATCTGAGAAGGCACTTGAAATTGCAGTGTACTCTCATGGCATAAGTTTGCAGCTGGTGTGCACATCTGGACTGCAGAAAGCTGCACTGGCATACTGCTGCCAATACTGCTGTACTACGCTGATGCTTTATGCATAGTAAGAGTGCTACTGTGTGATAGTCTACTTCTTTATTGACTGAATGAAAGGAAATAGTTTGACATTGAAGAGCCTTGACTTTATACATGTATATATGCGCCACCTGGCCTCTTTTTGTTTCCTTTCTGAGTAGTGTACAGTGGCTTGCTCTAATTTTTTAAAGCGTTATATTTATGGAGAGCCATTAACCAGCAGAAGTTTGCACACCATGTGTGTTAAGGATGTGAGCGGGCAGCTCCATGGAGCAGCACCTCCCAGCTTAGCACTGTGGCCTAGCCTGGCCTGGGCACTGCTGCTCACGCAAGTATTCCTGCAGAGCTGAGCTGTGTTCAGAGAGGTACCTGCAAGTATTTAACTGACTTTATTTTTGTCAAAAAAAAAAAAAAAAAAAGGCTGTAATACGGCACTGCATAAAAATTAAACTGCTCCTGTTAGACTTACACAACTGTGACGGCCTCCTGTACCTGGGAGAGCACCAGCATGTACTGGCACTAATAAAAGCTGGAAAGACCAATACCTACACTGAAGTGGTTGCTTGGGATGATGTGACTGCAGACATCACTGTCTTCTGTTGGAGAGTTCATTGATGATGCCTTTGCTTTTTATGCTTTCTCTAGACTTGTAGGGACACATGTCTGGCAGACCTCCTGCAAGGCCTGCACTCTTCCAGAGTATTCAGACTTTTATAGTATTTTTCCTAGCATCATTTCAAAGTGTTTGGAAGCTCAGCATGATTTCAAAAACTGCAGATTGACTTGCAGTATGGGATATAGTATTTTCATTTGCGTCTAAAAATGGTGTTGTGTGGCCAAAAATTAAATCGCCAAGAAATTGCACATGGTTCACAAAACAGTTCTTTGATAACATTAAAAGTATATGTAATATTTTGAAATCACTAGCCAATTATTTCTATTAGTTTCATGATAATTTATGTAGAGAATCTCTTTGTTGGATGCGTTCCTGCTTTGGTCGAAATGTATTTTTGAACACACTGTCACACATTCCCATTTGGCACCTATTTTGTTTCACTGAATTTCTTTAGTATGTCCATATCTCTTGCCAATGTATTCGCAGAACATATTTTGACAGCTTTGTCACCAAATTTGTTACTTCTTGTATTTGGAATGGGTATCAAATTCCAGATTTTAACATGTGCTTCCTTTTGGCATAGACTCAATTGGATAATACCTTTGTTTTCTTGTATGGTGAATATAATAAGATGAGTGAATATATATATATATATATATATATATATATATATATGTTTACTCTTTTCAAATGTCAGTAAGATTTAAAAGTTAGTAAACTAGATTATTATAGATTTTTTATGTTTGCAGCTAATAGCAATATTAAGCAGAATATCTTTATATTTTAGAGTTGTGATCTTACATTCATTGCTTATCCAAAGTTTATTATAATAGGAATAGTTAATATGTGAGGACAGTAGGTCCTCACTACACTTTCTCTGCCTATCTTTCTCTCTCACACACACACACAATTTTATTTCAATATGCTTGGATTAACTAGACTATTGAATTTCACTTTGTTATGTTCATTCACAAAATAGTCTTATTCTTGAATTTGTTAAAGCTGAATGAAAATAGTGTGTTTAAGGCTGATCATAATCTTTTCCACCATGTGTATTATTATTATTAATGCGGTATTCTGAGATTAAAAGAGATGACAAGATAATGTGTGTTGAAATATAAAAGTCAGTTTTGTGGCTTTGCAACAGCAGTCAGAAGCAGGGCTGCCTAGCTGGCCCACCCTGGGAGTGCCCTCAGACATTGTGTTGGTCTGTGATGTCTCCAGCCACACCAGTCCCTGTTATTCCTTTGGAAAGAGAGCTTCCTGCAGCCCTCTGCTGCATCATTTTCTATGGCCAGGTTCAGCACGGGGTGACAACTCTGCCCATACAGCCCTTCCTTCTGTGGAGCAACTGCACTGCCTGTGACCCTTGTTTTGTTTGTGACCAGAGACTGATTGCCTATTGTCCAGCTGTTGGCATCTGGCTTCTGAAGCCTTTAACCTCTTTGGGTGTGTGTAGATCGAGATAGCATCCTTAATTTTAATGAATGAATAGGATATGCTCACTACTTTTAAAATATTGTCCAGAAAAATAGGCTGAAAAGGTTTAAAAAATTAGTTACCTTTGACAACAGAGGCTAAATGTGACATGGAGGATATATATTTTGGACTTCACCTTAAATAAGTCTTTGTGGTTGCTCTAGCTCCTGATTACTTTTGCCCAGTTGTGGATAGCATATATACATGTATGTATATGTATAGCATGGAAATAGTTTTGGTCACCCTTAAAAGTAATCTTTACTTTGGAGCTTTGTTTACTGTGCTGAATAATACATACCAAATAGGAAATGAATCCTGAAACAGCTATTCTTGTTGGTTAAGTCCTCTTCTTATTTTTGTAATGTAAGGATTGACTTTAAAATGTTATCAGTCTTCCTGAACTGATAGGCATTGCCTTTTACAAAATGTAAATCAAAATTCCCAAGCAATAAAAAAATAAATAAATATGTTGAATAAAAATGCAATTCTGAATCTAAAATATCTGTACAATAAATAACATTGCTTTTGAAGGGGACTTTCAAGTGACAACTCTAAAATATGCATCTTCAATTCCTTGTGCAAGCCTATGTATTTCCTTTTTTAAAGTTTTAGATGGCAGCTGCCCAAACAGTTCTATGAATTGAACTTAGATTTGAACCTAAATGTAATGTTTTGAAAATAAATTTTTATTTCACGTCTTACAGAGAGCATGATATGTAATACTAGTGAAAAGCATTCACAATACAGTTCATTCTTTAATTCTGATTCTGTGGTCCTATGGAATAATTTCTGATTCTCTGAGCAGTTTCTTTCAGACTATCTGGACAAATTGAGACATAGACTACAATCAGGGCACAGACACAATCAGACCATCAGTAGCTCTTCCTCCAAAGAAATAATTAATTTAAGATGACAAAAGTAGGAAGAAGACTATTCTATGTCTGTACAAAATATAGCACATATACTGCATTTTTGTGTAACTTATTTCTCAAGTTTCTGAAGCCCAACTTAAGAGGGCAGCAATCATATACCAGCTGGCAGCATTCTCCAGAGAAATAGAAGCAATAGGCCATAGAAATGGTCTGGTCATGACATACTTTTCTTTCCATTAGAGAAGAGAATAACAAAATAGTAGCTCTGCTGGTTTCATAATACCACAGAATTTCCTACAAAATAGTGGAGGCTAGGGCAAGATGTGGAATAAGTTACAATTATAAAGAGTAGACTGACCTGCCATTGATTCAGTTTTCCTTTTGGCTGGAAATTTCACATTATAAAATATACATTTTCAAAACTTTCCATTATAGCATATATATTTTGCTTCTCAAATTTCTTGTTCAAATGACTGTCTTTATTACATTGAAATACCAAATTTCTGCAAGTTGCTTTATTTTTTTTCTTTTTTTTCTTTTCTCTTATATTTTTTTCTCTCTCTCTTTCTTTTTTTTTTTCTTTTTTTTTTTTTCTTCTAACACAAAATAAATAAAACAAGGTAGTAATACCAAAGTAAATCGGACCTGTAGACTTGAAGGCATCATTTGCTGTTCTGCCTAACTTCATTAGAGTGTTAGTAGAGGACTAACTCTTTCAGACAACTTCTAACAAATTTCTAAATACACAAATAATTTACTTATTAGATGTGATATTTATATATATATAAAAAAGTGAAGAATAGACACACTGAAATACAGTTATGGTGACAATAAAAAATGGAATGACCTGTTGAAGATGGACATTGGCTTCCGAGAAGGACAGAAAATGCTTAGGAAGGTTCCATGAAACTCACAAAATTATTGTGTATATATAATGTTATCTGTGTGTGTTTTTGTTTTTGTTTTTGTTTTTTTCCTGTTTCCTGTTGATTGACTTTTATTGCTTGCAAACATTATGCTGGATTGTAAATTGCAATAAATTTAATCAAGAATTATTTTATTCAGCCTACTAATGAGGAATAATAGCGTATGTATCAATTAGACATGTCAATTTGTGTGAAGAAATAGATTTACAAAGGGATAGTAGGTAAAAAAATATCATTGGTATCAATTCACTTCATTATTTTTAATTTGCTGTGAATATTGAGTGCTTGCAACATGAAATCATTCTGCAATTAAAATAAAACAGCTGTATTCCTATCAGCTTTCCCTTGCTTGCTATTGCTTACAGATTAGCAATTGTCATTGGCTTCAGCCTCATGTCATTTCATTAATTTGAAACCATAAATGGGTAAAAAATAATATAATAATAAAAAATTTTTGGCTTGTCCATTAAGTAATGTACATAAATTATTTTTTCAGATTGCACTGAAGGAACAGAATTGTATCAGCAGCACATCAAAACTGTGACAAAACCCTGGCCTCTTCTCTTCTCCAGCATCAGCAAAGCAATAGTAGTTTTTGAGCACTTCATGCACTTTGGCACTTTTTTATTACTCTAATTTCCTTTTCTTTTCTCCTAGAAAATTTCTAGTAAACTAGATCCCACAAATGTATTATAGCGTAAATGAGAAGGATGAATTCTGAACGGTTTGTAGCTTGCTTTCAACATAGAATCTAACGAGTCTCTCTTCTTCCTTTTTTAACGTCTGTGCCTTTATTTAATTTTCCATGATAAAACAGAGCATGTTTGTGTTTTTGAGTGGCATATGTAGCTCTGTGGTTGTCCTTAATTCTCGTCAAATAGACCAAAAGACTGACAATAAGAGTACATTCATAGAGAGAAGTATGGGAGTTGCAAAAGCTATTTCTGCAAACCCAGATGTGAAAATGTGGTGCATAATTTCTTCTGTTAAATTCTATTTTTCTAGCAATAAGTTCTTAACAGCCTTTCAAGATTTTATATTGGTCTACCTTACCTTCTTATCATCTGGTTATTATTTTCATGGAAAGGTAAAAAGATAGCAACAAACAAACAAACAAAAAAAAACACAAAAAAACAACCAACTTTTAAAGGTTACCCATATATCCTTACATAGGATATAAGTATGCTGGAAGAATGGATAATTACATGTTTTCTATTTGAACAGAAAAGTGTAGTCTCCCACATGACTGTGGTTTCAAGAAATTAAGGTAAACTGTACTTCTGATTATTTGTTTTCTGCAGTCAGTATTGCAGGTTTCAATACCTTTACATCCATCTGGATGAATGCATTTTGCCATGGTATATTTTTTTGTTTGTTTTGTTACCAGTGAGAGCTTTTTGATAGAACGCTGTAGAATAGAATTTTCGTATCTGTAGGGAGGCCAAACACATGGAATCTGAATCTCAGTTAACAGTGAATTCTCTATTACGGGAAGTAAAAGCATATGAATGTCTTCCTCAGCTCTGGAAGTAGAAGTTGACGCTTCCTTGTATCAGAGAATTTAAACTAATTATTATTACAATGCTCACTTGCTTATTTGCTTCTCTATAACTGGAATCAGTCTGCTAAGTTTGTGTGAAGTTTTTGGAGTTTATGCTAAAATTTCAACTAGCTGAAATTATCTGCATTTCACTATTTCTGGAATAATAATATATTTAATATATTAAAATATCAAATAATAACGGTAATAATAATAAAAACACATGAACTATGATTCTTTCTATGAATTCACTGAATTTAAGGAAAAGAATGTTGCAGAAGCTGAATACACCTTCAATTTTTGATAAATCTAGGGTGTTGTCATTTAACATTGATGATTTGTTAGAAAAAAAGGCTATGTTAGTTTAATACTGTACTTTTGAATAAGTATCTACATATTTCAAAACTGAATAAGAAATGTTGCTGAAAATCACAGACATGCCTAACATCCAGGTATGCAATTTATAATGTAAAAGAGCATCCATGTTGAGACTTGAGCTGATTAATTTATCCCAGATAGTATATATCTGCAATCTTTCACACTGCATTTGGTGCCAGACTTCTTGGGTGATGTTTGGAGAAAGAATTTTTGCCTTCTACATGACCAACACTAGAAAGCTTTCAAAAATCTGGGGGACAATGACAAACAGAAAGCGCGTATCACAGGGCTGGTTGCTGAATTTCCTAAATTGTAATTAATTATGATCTGGGACACTGTTTTTTACAAATAAAGCTTGTTTATATCAGTTAGTATCAATGCTGCCCATCATTTTTTATTTCCTCTTCATATTCCTGATTTTTTTTTCATTTTTTTATATGGTAAGTTGCAAGTTGTTTGTGAAGTCCTGTTAGTGTTGGAATCAGTTCCGTGACTTTCTTCATTCCCTTTTGACAGAACTTCATTCCTAACAGATCCGTCCTGATGGGCTTTGGTGTGGACTGGCAGCTGTCTGTGCGCCCACTCTGCTACCTGGGCACAAGTCATAACGTAGAACTTAGTTTTTCTTCTCTGTGGAGCACAACCACCACCTACCATGAACTCCCATATTATTACTATAGTGTTGACGCATCTGTTATTCAACTGTTGTGGCAGCTAAGCTTTAAGCTTAAAATCATATAAAGCTACCAATATGCAATCTAGGTTAATGGGAAAAGGAACACATTTTGAATCAAATCATTATAAAGAGAAAATTGAATGTAGTTTCCTCATGTTCTTGTAACAAACGCATCATCCTGTTTTTCTGTGTAGTAGGCGGTATTCATAGAATCAAAAGTAGATCTTTTTAAACCACCATTGAAGTTAATTTTACCAACCATGTGTCAGAAAGCTCTACCCAGTTTGGGCTTTATTTGTCTATGTGAAGCATTGATTTCATGTTTACGAGTTCAGCATCACCTGAAGTGACTTGCTTTATATAGACATTTAATATTGCCCTACACACCAATAATCCTTTAGTATAATAAAATATAAGCTTTTGCCTCTTTACTAGAAGTTACAGAGAAGTCTTCTAATCATCCAGCTATGAAAAGCACCATGACTGGTTCTGCCCAGGAGCTGCATAAATACATGTGGAGCAGAAAAGTTGCTCTTTATAGCCAGCTGTAAAATTCTTTCAAACCCTGTGAATGTTCAGCCTGAGAATGTTTTTCTCATTGGCATTTTCTGAGATATAGATTAGCTTCAGATTACCAGCCTTCAGCAGTAAGTATGAGTTAATATTTCCCTTCAAGCTTACACTTTATTGGTGAAACTCTATGTCAGCCAGTCCATTTCAAGAACAAATGCAGCATTTGGTTCCACTAAACTATGAGAGAACATGGTCCAGATTTGACAAAAATTGCAATTAGTTGCTTTTGTGTGCTTATGCACAGTGCAAATGCTGTAAAATGTTTTTCACATGATGCAACATTGCCAACTGATAATCACTGGAGCATTAAACCAAAAGAATTTCTGTATATCCTACAAGCTGCAGAAGGATAAGAAAAAGTAAACAGAAACTAACAGCTGAATTTTTCCGATGATGCCACTCCTTCTCTTGTGTTTAACTGATTCACTTTTAAATGTTACTTTTTGTCAGTTTCTCTAGAGTCTGATTAGAAAACCCTAAACCAACGTGAATATGCTTTTGTTTCTGTCCTAGTTTTGACTGTGTGAATTTTTAGAACATTTTCAGTTTAATTATGCAGCACCAAAAGTTGCAATTAAACTGAATTTTCAATTGAAACTGCTCATTTTAGTTAACTGTCAAATTTACCATTGCATTGTGAAACAGGGGCCTTCATTATTGTGTGGTGATTGGAAAAAAAAAAAAAAAAGACTTTTTAAACAGGGGAAAAATGTCAAATCTGTCAGTCCTACCAGAGTGAATTACTGATTTAAAGAGATACCCATACAGCAAAGCAAGTGACTCTCTAAACACAGTGGTGTTGTCTTGAATTATTTGGACACTGTAAGTATGGGCAGTATTGAATGAAGTCTTTTAATCTATTTTGTGAAATGTATCTTTCAAAGGTAGGTAGAAGGTAATGTTGCTTTAAAATAATCTTGTGATAACCTATTTGTTTTAGGGATATCTGACATGCCATGTTTTACCAGGTGCTATGACGCAATGTGATGGATATTGTGTATTACGTAAAAGACTGTACAAATCTTAATATCTCTGTTCCTCTGTTGTAGCATGTGATGTACAGCTCTGTGTACATAGAGCATCTCAGACTAGTGTCTGAGACTACCCTTTTCCTCTAAGCCCTAGGCATTTTTATCACTGTGCCAATAAAAGGAAAGGGATTTATGGGGTACTGCTTTTTAATTCATTCAATTCTCTGTTCATTGTGAGGTTAATGTTGTTGATCTATTTTTCTCTTGAAACAAATAAAAACAATATGTGCTGACACTGACTTTGACTTTTGACATGGGAGATAGAGGTCAACATTTAATTCTATATTTATAGACTACATGAACAATATTATCTGTATTAAAAACTGTTCACTCAGTCCTTGTCATTTTACAATTTAGTTCAGTAGCTTATATCACACTGAAGATTTTCTCCAACTGTGATCAAGGTGCCATCATTCACAGGACTACACTTAAGGGGTTGTCAGCCTTTCCATTAAAAACACCTTTTTTTCAGGGGTTCATAACCTGACTAGCTGAAAAAAAATTACATCAGGAGAGACCTGGGGCTTTAATTTAAACAAAATATACATTTAAAAATAGCCTAAAGCCACAATCCCCACTCCTAACCCCCCAAAAACAAACAAACAACCAAACAACAACAACAACAACTAGGAAAAAAGCTAGGAGCTGATTGGTTTATCACATATTCAATGGCCATTTTTACTTATCATATTAAAATGATTTATCAAGCAGATATAATATCATGTAAACATTCATCCATTTATTTCTTTTTGAAATATTCCTGACTTATATTTGAGAGGCTTTTGTCTGTCCATTATTAGGTGTCTCACGACCAGACTGCTTAGTTACTGTATATGCCTACCGCAGCTAGTGATGAGATTATAATTACTGTGGATAGTACAACTGTACCTGTGGAATTCTATACTGCTGAAGACCACTTTCTTTCTCAAATGGAAAGTAAGCCTTTATAACCACATTTTTACTTACTCCTACTTTTACTTTTTATTGCTTCTGCAGGAAAGGAGAAGGAAAATAACCCAGTTATATCCAGAGTGGATGCAGAGGTACTATGTTTATGCATGAGCATTCCTTGCAATATGGAACAGATCCTTGGGACAGGTAAATCTAAGATGATTCCACTAGGACAAATCCTTAGACAATCTGAGTTATTCTCACTTTCCTGGTATAATGACCTTTGCTAATTTTTTATCAGCTAAGGCCTGGCACTTCTGTGTGTTATTTCTTCCTTGAAAGAGCTATTTTGTGAAACCTGGTAGGAAAAAAAAATAAGTATTTTTTCCTCCAAATCGTAACAGATGCTGTGGGGCACTGTTATTCTCACAATATGGTAGTGCTGGGGTAACTCCATCTTTGGTTCTTATAAATCACAAAGTATTAATTTAAGTGAATGAGCCATTATAATTTGAAATGTATTAAAGAAAAATCCTGCCACCATGTTGTAAATTAGAGTCTATGGCTTTACTAGCTTGAGTAAGCATACTTCGTTTTATTCATGTTTTTGGGGTCCAGTCCTTTGGTGTACTTTATATTTAACAAACAATATGAAGTACCAATGCAATTAATATTAATCCTAATTTGTTTTCAGAGATTATTTTGTCTTCCTTTGGTCAATGGCAAGAAATTTGAGATTACTTCCTATTTGCATCGGAAGATAACATGAATGTTTTCAATTGGCTACACAGATGCTTTATCCATGTAAATACGTAATTCACTGGAAGTAAAAGAATGAAAAAATGCAATAACCCTTACAGTGTAATCTATGAGTTTTTAAAATGTCTAAGTATATACCACATTTATTTATTAAAACAAAACAAAAAAATGATTGCAATCTGTAATTGTTTGAAATATGTGGGGTTTTATAGTAGTATGCATATATGGTGGTCCATGGTAACTGACAAGTTGTTTTTTCTTTTTGTTTGTTTGTTTGTTTTTCTTTAAGTAAAGCCTATAGAAATTAATATGCAATTTTTAAAGTGTTCAGTAATTCACATATAGGCCTTGGAAGACAGGGAACCTACCACATTTTTTATGTGTCTATCTTAATAAGGGCTATGAAACTGAAACACTGATGGATCATGTTACATACCATGCATCTCCGAAAAGATTTTCATTAAAACAAACTCATAAAGAGACTTAGTGCAGCTTCTCAGCAGATGGCAAGAGGTGTTTATTTGCCTTATGGAATTCTTACTGTTTATATACAGAGAAATGGAGACGACAACTCTGAAGGATCTGGTTAATTCTTGTAGGACTATTTAATATGGATATCATTAGCATTAAAAGTGTACAGGAGGTTTGGTTATATGTTCTTTTTCTAACGAGCCCTACACTTGCACTGAAACTATTCCAACTATTGGACTTCCTTGGGAAAAAAAAAAAAAAAAAAGAAATATAGCTTCCTGATGTGGAATCCTGAAGTAGAATAACATAGGGGCTTCTTTTAATAGTCAAACTTTTATTTTCCATTAGGTTTCTTTCTTCCCTTCACTCTCTCAGTCAATTCTCTGTTAAATAGCTCCTGCTATATTTCTGGCACTTTTGAACTTTATTTTTCTTTCTTTGTCCTTTTTCCTTCCATCTGTTTGCTGGTTTCATTGTCTCTTAGCTGCCATTCCCCATTATTATATCCTTCAATCTGCAAATCTTCTCCCATATGTGTTCTTGTCCTTTCCTACGCCTCCTGCCTTTTTATTTTTTCCAGATCTCATTTCCTTTTCACCTGATCTGGCTTTATTCAACTCTGCTCTTGTCTATCTTCTGGCCTGTATCAGGCCTCCTTTTCCCTCTGTCCAGTTGTGGATCCATAAACTAAACAAGACTTTGGCAGCAGATGTCAAGAAATGTGGTGTTCAGACCAGAGCTTGACAGCTGCAAAAGGAAAATGAGGATGTAAAAGCCAAACTTTTGATTCAGCTGGTGTGAATACTTTTTAATGGATAAAATATTCAGTGAATACAGCCTTTTTTCTGCTTGCAAATTTTCTTGCAACAGATTGAGACATTCTGTATTTTACTTAGTTAATATTAATTATGGTGTTTTTTTTTTTTTTTTTTTAACTTAAATTTGAATTTATCTTTTCCTGGTATGTTTGCAACAGTTTTTGTAACGAATCACACTGTACTGTTGTAATCACTTGCAAAGATATAAAATATTATGTAAGTTCCTTGGAATTATGGAACTAAGGATTGTGCACACTGAAGATTCTGTAAACATAAAACTGAAAATTCATAATTATACATTTTATAGCTGGGGAATTATTTAAATTGAAATTTAAGATATTATTTGAGGTTAGAATTTATTTTTTCTAGTAAGAAAGTTTAAAGAACAGCCATACAATTTCACATGAAATTACATTTTACGTAGGAAATTACCAAATGTCAGTTATATTTCCCAAATCCCTCTAAAATTTTCAAACAAGGAATTTTAATAATTTGTGAACTGCCTGATCTCTGTAAACTGGGTATCCTGCATTTGTGCTATCTAAAGATGAAGCTTTAAAGATATTGTCAAAGAAATTGTCCTTTTATGGTTTTGTTTGTTTTGTTTTATTGGTGGCATGTTTTGTTGTTGTTTTGTTTTTAACTTTTTTTTTTTTTTTAAACTGAGAAGGGCTGCACTACATTCACAGAAATGCTGGCACAGTGGGAATATCAGCATATCTGTGTGTGTCAGGTGATACTAGAAGTGCACATGCCTGTAAATAGACATATTAACACTAAAACACTATCTAGTCATGATATACATATATATACATATACATAATGATATCTCTATCGAAACTGTATAAAGACATACTGAATATTGAATGAAAGCCTAAAAGGCTAATCTAGTAATTGCACACCCTGTCCACAAGACTGTTAAATCATGTCCCATTCACTTGAAACTATTTCAAAATATTTGTTCTTGCTTTAAATAAGAAAAATTAAAATAAATAAACAAAAAATTGTTTCTACATTAGCAGTGTTTTAGTTGCCCAATTGGAGAAAAAAAAAAAAAAAAAAAGTAATTCCCCAGCCTGAAGGCATTTTACAGGATTATATTCTTTGTTAAAGGAAGAAGAGGTGTAACCTGCTGTCTGGTGACCTTTATTTTGGCTGAAGACTAATAGACATTGAGCTCTGCAGAGTGAAATTGCATACTTATATCACCTTATTTACATTATTGTTTTCTAGTTCAAATAAGGGTGATATCAGTGCTATGGATGTGGTTTTGCCACACTGTTTAGTAGCTGAAAAGCTGCAGATGCCTTCTTTCTCCCACGCAAATGGGTGTTTCTGCATATCTGTCCCTCACTGCCCTCTCCAAAGCAAGGGGCAGGTATTCTTCTCCAAAACAGGATATCATTGAAGCCCTCTACTTCTTTTACATCTTCTTCCCCAGCAAATGCTAGCTTAAATCTTTTTAGAGAAAACTGAAGGTGTCCTGGATTTCTTCCCATGCTTGAGGATAGAGGCTCTCCTATGTGGCCTTTACTCTAGTCTGAAGCAAAACCCAGATTCCTGTTTGCATTGACACTCTTTTGTCTTGCAGGCAATCCCAGTGGCCTTACTCTTCAAGAGGAGGAGAGCACCATGAGTTCTTCCACATGTACAGCTAAAGGTGAGCACATACTTTGTGAGAAGCAACACCACTACTTTGCTGGGTGGTTAACGCAGGGAAACCAAGCTTGCATTAAGATCCATCAGCAATATCCTCGAACCAATGCACCTTCAGGAGTGGAAGAACTGTAATGAAATATTTTTTGTCTAGAGAATGTTATTGCTTGCTGCCTGAGAACAGCCCACATATGTGGAATCTACCCCAGTACGTGTTTAGTACATACGTGAGTATGTTGTTTTCACATCTATTAAGTTTTTATGCCTGTGAAAGGGAAGAGTGGAAGAAAAGAAGTGACTCAGGGTCTGGGTATCTGTCTCTATTTGTCAGGAAGGTGCTGTCTCCTGAAACATTGTTTACCCATCTTAACTGGTAATGGTCCTCCAAAGCTCAAAAAACCAACCACAGCAGTGATGAATGTTTGCTGATGGACATCAGATGTCTTGCTGGGGTTTAAAAGAGTCTAAAAGAAATCAGATTCCTTAGTCTTCAGCAGAGTTAACAGGTGTTTGTATTATAAAGGTAATGAAATATTTCCTCAGCTTGGGATATGGTGCTGTGGAATATTCAGAATATTCTTCTTGTTCTGAGCTGACAGAACTTGCTTTCAGTAGTTCAGCATTTCTTTGTTTATAAATCTAAATGCTATTGTGTTGTATTGTACTTTGCAGAGTAATAAATTGTAACATTCAACATTAACTGGTCAGGCTTCAGTGATAACAAAAGTTCAGCAGGCTGGTGGCACTCTGATCAATATTGCTTTCTATTTATAGTATTGTTACAAATTGAAGTTTTATTTAAATTAGACAATGCTGAGAAGCTTACAGTAGATCAATAAGCTAAAATACAGTAACGGATTTTAGTTCATGTCTGATAAGCTGCTACTGTTTTGTCACATGCATCCTTAATGTCCCTTAAACAAAATCACATTTACGTATACTGTAACAGACTGTTGTCTGGCAAAACTGCAAAACTGTTTTAAAGAAGAAAGACTGTCACTGTGCAATGAGCAGCAAAGGTGATGGATAGGAGGGAAAAACAGAAAATAGTTTGTGTTTGGTTAGGGATTTGTTTGCTTGATTTGCTGTTTTCTTATTCAGTACAACAGTCTGTTTTCTTATTCAGTGCATCAGATTAGCTACTGCTAATGCTTCAATTCTGCTCTCATCTTTGTGCCAACATTTACCATACCCAATGACAGCAGTACTGTTTTTCTATGACTTCATCTATATTGTGAAATTAGATTTTGGTTCAATATAACAAGTTCATTTTTAGAGACAGGTAAAGCCACCAGATCTTGAGTTTTGACTGGTGATATGGAGACCCATCAACAATTGAAAAATACTTTTAGGACTTTTGGTTGAATTAAAATATGAGGTTATCCTCCAGTTGTTGGAATTTGATTTCTGTCAGTTCTATGATTAGGTGATAGTTCATATGATAGTTCAATGATATCTGAACAGTTCAACCTGAGTGCATACATCAACTGAAAACAAAGGAGATGACATATTCCTTCACATCCACTTGACACAAGAAGGGAATTATCAAGCATCTTAATTATTATATTAATCATCATAGTCCGTTTGCAGACCTAACAAAGTCTCTCTAACACTATCCAAAATAAACTTAAAATGATGTTGCCTGAAACATGAATACAGAGATTTAACATGGCCTCTGATTTCCCTCAAAAAGTGTTTTGAGATGGATGATTAATAGGGGGACTTCCATTAGACACTGTTAATTTTTAAACAAGATCTAAATCTTTTCACAAAAATTCACATTTTGTTCTTCCAAATGCAAGTGTAGGTGCTTTAGAGATGGGGAAATAATTCAGTCTGACCTTTTAGGTACTGCAGGTAAAAGAAACTTCATACAAAAAATTAAAAACAACAAAAAACAAACAAAATGTTTATACTGCATTGCTAACAAGTCTTAGAATTTTGTCCTCCCAGCACTTCCTTTCCAACATAGTAATTATAAATGGCAAAGCCTGAGATAAACATCCCATCCACACTTCCTTAACCTTCATATCTTCTTTGGGTCACATAGATATGGTGGTTCTATGCATTTGTCATACACTACCCCCATACTATTACTTTATTCAAAACCTCAGCTTGGATATGACTGCTGTTTTTATTCCTTTTCATTTGGTATTTCAGAGAAGAGCAAAGGCAGGCCAGAGAAATAAAATGAGTAAGGAGGAGTAAGACTTGCTATCCACCAATGGCATCTTGTGTGGGGATGAAGGGCACTGAACATCCACTGTTTGGTGTGGAAGAATCTGAGCCCAGCTGACTATTTTGCAGCTGTACTGTTACCTTTGTCCTCTGTGTTATCTTGTTCTCACGGTCAGTACTTTTTGCACACGGCCTGGTAGTTGTGTCTCCTAAAATGAAGTTGTCTTTTTCTTCTGGTCTGATGTTTACCTACAAGTCTCCCTCCCTTGCTTTATTTTTTTAAAAACTTTTTTTGTTTGTTTGTTTTTTTAAATACATATTTGCTTTAATTTCTCTCCCCTATTTGCTGCCACTAGACAGTTCCCCATTCTTTTACTGATTGCTCCAGCTGCCTGCCTTCTTGGTGTGTGAAGTAACATTCACATCAGACGGAGAAGGAGGTAAAGAAGAGACTTAACTTCAGCTGTGGGCACAGCTTGGGGGGAACTGCTTTCTAGCAGCAGGAAAAATCAGCATCTTATGAAAGAACTGGGGTTGGTATTCCCCAGACCAAAATGTAAAAGGGACTTCATTCCATCCAGAGATTATATTTATGTATGTATTTATGTATCTGTACACATGTATATACACACAAAAATAACATATTTTCTTAAATCTTGACCTTCTTTCAGGAGATAGTCTTCCTCCTCTGCCCAGAAGCAATGAGAATCTCCCTTGAGAGACCTAAACCTACAAAGTGTAAAAATGGGAGAAAGATTATCTTGTGCTTTTTTTTTTTTTTTTTTTTTTTTCCTAGAGGACGTAAGGCATAAAAGCAAGCTTTGTAGTTTTATATCTGTCAGCATGTCACATAAATATCTCAGTAACTACTGATCTTATCACCATAAAACTTCCATTTATACAGTTAGACATGTCATGTTGGTCAGTTGCACAAAAAGTTAAGCACATGCAATATTAAACTGCAACTCATGCCAGCTCCATTAGCCCACATCTTGACGTTCTCTCTGAACACTATTCGAGGAGAAGTGGGGGAGGAGGAGGAAGAGCGGACAGTGGACTCAGATGAGGATGGACACATGTTGAAAATTGCTGAAATGATGAAAGGGATTGCAGAGGGACGTTTGGAGTCTCAGTATTTCCCCCCAAATCAAAAGATCTATTTTCTGTTTGATTAATGACTTTAATAGTTTTAATGACCTCATATAATTTGATTGTATTGTTCATTTTTATTAGATCAGTCTAGCAGCATTTCAGGCTATATCACCTTTGCATGTACAATCTCAACATGCCATCTTAACACTTAGATTACTTTTGCAGCATTTTAAAAGAACAGCTAAATTCAGCAAATACTTAATTTCTAGGGTTGAGGCTGGTTTCTAACTCAGACTTGGTAGGAATGTGTCTTTAAAGAGCAGTGTATGCAATTAGTTATCTGGAGTAAAGTTTGTTGGGAGTAATAGTTTGGAAATTGTGCAATCTGTTGATTTATGTTTTTAAAATTCCCATTAATACTGCAATTAATACTGATTACTTCTTGTAAGGTCTGCTGCAGTTTGTGTTTTAGGCCTAGTAGGCTGAAGTAGTTCGTTTCTATAAGTATCTTGCACAGCAAGTTATTTGTAGGGCCAGGCATCCTCAGATTAGTGATGTTAAAGAACAGTTTTATAAAAAACATTCATGCTTAATTGTGTGACTAATTTGACCAAGTAATTCATACATTTTAAGTATGGAGACTGTAGCAAAAACGACTGAAAATACGTAAGTGGTCCACTGTGAGGCCTAGACACTAAATTGGCTACTTGCATGCACGTATGTGCTTCCAGAGATACTTGCAGCAAATTGCAGATAAGTTAAGTGTTAAGTGCCAGGCATATATTTGTGCTTGGGCAAAATGATCCTGCCATTGGAAAATATTAGAAGATTCATTAACTTCGGATCTTTATTCTTGTTTTTACATTTGTATGGATTTGGCAGGGTAGTGTATTATTTTCTCAAAGAAATACAGAGTACATCTCCCATACTATTCTTTACAGAAATACACAAAGATGCTTTTTTTTTTTTTTTCAGGGCTGATAGCAGAAAATCTCTTTTTTCTGTTGTTAATGATACAAAATTGGCTTTGCTCTAGTATTCCCCACAGAAAATAGTGCACTAAAAGTAGTGGTGTTTAAAATGGTCTTCAGGAATGTCACAATATAAATATATTGTGACAATGTATGTCCAAAATTCAGAAACAGTAAAATACTTGCAATATTATTACTCTGTTTAATTTAAGACTTGGTTGAGCATGCTTGTCAGTGAGTCCACCATTGGCATGACTGGTCATTATATAAATATTAGAGCCAACCTGGATATGCCAGCATCCCAAATGAAGAGGAATTAAGGCAAATTTGAGTAGTGGCCTTTTTCCCTTCTTCTGAAGGAGACATTATCAACTCATTAGCTACAAGCCTGCACGGAGGCCCCAACTGTGACTCTTAAAGCAAGAAATACATTTCTTGTAGTTACGATTGACTTTCAGCATGCCAGCTGTCCCTCTTTTGGAAGGGATTGGCCTTATTTTTCAAGTAGAACATGTGCCATCTTGATTACCCAAACTCTTAATTCAATGCTGTTTAATGCTTTGTCTCCTCAAAATATCCCTTATCTCCAGCTTTGATTGGTGGGTAGATGTACCAGTACTGATCAGCTTAATTACCAGTGTGAGGTAGTGCAATGCAGACATGAGGTAGCAGCACACCTTTCCCAGCATTCTGAGGTAATTAACCAAAAAATATTTCCCTGCCACCTGTCTAGCCTTGGAGAAAATCCAGTTTTCTTTCCAAGCTAGGAGAATGGGGGATCATAGAAGAATTTGGGTAGCAGGATGGTTTATCCATATTTTCTGTTCTTTTTTGTCAACTACAGTGATCATTCCAGAGGCTAAGACTGCTTTCCTCTTTCTTTCCCAACTTACAGCCCAGCTTCTGCAGCAAAGAAACTAAAGAAGTAGGTGAGTCATACAGGAAATTATGGGCTATGATGTTCTAGGGTCTGTGAGGACAGGAATACTAAATATACCTTTGGATGGATCAAGTGCAAACACAAACAAGGCTTGGTCTTACTGTGGCCCAGCTAAAATTACTAATTTTCTCTCACTTGTTCAAAGCTTAAATACAGTCTGGTAGCATATTAAAAACTTAAATTTTGTGAGTGTTCAGTACTTAGAGGAAATGTGCTGTAATTCTTACCATGCCCAAGTGAAAACATATATAGTCTATTTACATTAATTATCTACAGCAAATTAAATATAGAATCTTTCACTCCTTGGTGCTTGCATTGATTTTGGTTCAAAACCAAAACCAACACTATAGAACATCACAAAAATATACATAAAATAATGTTGCTTTTGACATAATTTATTTTGAGTAATTTTACATCTTGTATTTAAGCTTATACAGAAAAGGCATATCATGAAGTAAAAAGTGATGACAGTAATTCTGGACTAACTTCTGACTTCTGATGGCTTTCCACATACTTAGAGCATAAACTGCATGCACTAACGGGTGTATTTTTCCATCCATGAAGAAGACATCTATGGTTAAAGCATCCCAGCTAACCTAAAAATATTTTTCTCCGACACAGTATCAAATCGTCTTTAACTGGTTTTGATTCAATGAAGACTGTACAAACCAAATAAGCATTGTACTGAAGACCATTCACATTTTTTGTTTCCAGAAAACAACTCATGTTTGAGACAAGTTCAATTATCTGCAGTTAGATTTTTTATTTTTTATTCTTATGCTAGAATAGTTATTCTGCCATAGTTCAGGAATAGCTAATGGAATTTCATTCAAGCCTCATTTAAAAAACAAAATCCACACTTTTTTGGCAGGATACAAGTGGGAAAAGATTTAGTCCACAATATATATTTTATTCTGGCATATAGAACAGTTGGTGGAAAATGGTTTCCCCTGTAGCCTGTTAGAAACTTAACTATCTGTCAATGATTGCTATGAATGTGGTGCATGACATGTCATGAAAATTCACATAAATAAAAACGGAAAAAACATCCTGTTTCATGACTGCCTCTATGGAACGCTCAGGAAAAAATATATGATGAAGAGAAGAGAAGGGTTTTATATTCAAAATTTTTAAAAGTAAGTCTCTGGAGCTCTGGTGGGGGTGAGACCTTCTGCAGTAGTTGTTCTAGGATTACATTTATTTCTTTGTCTACCCTGAGCTGAGGTGTAATAAGGGAAGTTAAAAGGGAAGTTCATTGTCAGTGCTCATTTGGTTATTGACTTTGAATAATCCCAGTTGTAACCAGGACACTGTGATACGGACAGGAGTTGGGGTTGTTCAGCTTGGAGAAGAGAAAGCTCTGGGAGACGTTATAGCAGACTTCCAGTACCTAAAGGGGGCCTACAGGAAAGCTGGAGAAGGACTCCTTGTCAGGGAGTCTAGTGATAGGATGAGGAGTAATGGCTTTAAACTAAAAGAGGGTAGACTTAGATTAGACATTAGGAAGAAATTCTTTACTTTGAGGGTGATGAGGCACTGGAACAGGTTGCCCAGAGAAGCTGTGGATGCCCCATCCCTGGAAGTGTTCAAGGCCAGGCTGGATGGGGCTCTGGGCAATCTGGTCTAGTGGGAGGTGTCCCTTCTCATGGCAGGGGGGTGGAACTAGATGATCTTTGAGGTCCCTTCCAACCCAAGCCATTCTGTGATTCTGTGAAATGTAAAGTTGTTGAAAAAATGTAAAAAATAAAATTATCATAGGCTGCACAGTCTATGAAAATTTATGGAAGTGGAATTAAATTGTTTATGGCCTGCCACGTTACTGACAGATAAAATGAGGTTTCAGCTATTGGGTAACTGGTCGTACTTGAGCTAGTGACTTTTGTCCCTGTTCCTGTAATACTTTTTAGTCCACTGCAATTTTTAAGAACTTCAGAAGTGTAGAGGAAGGAACCTGGTAAAAAGATCTCACTTCCACTCACTTCTGTTTAGCTGCAGCCTGATAAACTTGCTCTGCAGTGACCTGTGGCTGTAACTGAGGTCAGCAGGGGTGCCAGAATTAATAAAATGCACATTGAGACTTCAGACCCAGCACATTTAACTACAGAGCTCTGATGTTTGGAGGAAATATTCCCCCACTTGCTCTGTTTCAGCTCAAATACGTGTAGTAAAACCACTTAAGTATGCATTTTTGTTTATTTATTTATTTTTTGGAGCAGTGATTGGACTGTTTGCTTGGCTGTTTTTGTGAGAATATTTAGGGCTTTTATGAAGTTTCATCCTGCCATATTAGGCTCCCAAAACCTTAAATTTAAGGCTGTGATTAGGTCAAAGGTCTCCCAGAGTATGCAAAGGGACAAACTACTGGGTTTTATGAGCAGAAAAACGCTTCTGAAGCATCCAGATTTTCTGAAGGGACCTGTCAGGGAGCTGGTGAGGCCCTTAGTGCAGATGGCAGGCTGGGGACGGTGGTGAAGGCCAAGCCCTCAGAGTAGGCTGATGTCAGTGCTGGAAAGGCCACAGCAGCACAGGGCGCAGCTGAGATGGGCACCCTGTGGTGCAGCATGGGCTCAGGGCCCTGAGGGCTCCTGGGCCAAACAACAGGAGGCAGCTTGGTGCTTTTAAGGCCTGCAGGTAGTCCCAGCATCCTGCAGGTCTCCGATAGTCTGCAGCTATCACGTGACAGTTTCTTAAAGCAAAACTGCCATTTTGAGGTATATATAGCTCATGTTCCTCAACACGGCAACTTGCAGTTTCAGTCATTCCACGGAGTAGGTTGTTTTTGTATTACTGGTAGATTATGTTGTTTTCTTTGTTTGTTTTAAGTAATAAAATTTACCTTTAAATATCTTGACAATTTTTATAAGATAAAGTAGTTTATTGGTATTTCTGTGTGATAACAAAGGCATTGACACCTTTGGGCAATGCAGCAAGTCCAAAGATTTAGGCCTAGTCTATGGTGGACATTTCCACGCAGGCAGCAGTGCACACCTGGGTTTTGGTGACAGGAACCATAGGAAACCCCGTCTGCAGCTGAAGGTGGCAGCTTAAAAGTAAAATGATTTTACTGATTTGTCTTACCTCCTGTTTAAAGTATAAAAGGAAGCCAGCTGTATATTTTAATTGAAGCAAACCGTTCCATGCTTAGTGCCAGGAAAGTTGTTTAGCAGTGACTTTGAAAAATCCTCGTAAATAAGAGTTTATTTTAGAATGCTCTTACTTCTTCAGCAATATATATTTAAGTAGGTTACATGAAGTACTATCCATTTTTAGTTAAAATGACCACTGAGATCATTAATCATGATAACAGCATTAATTGCTTAAATATCTGGTTTGCTGATTTTTTCATGTTCACAACTCTATAAGTATGTGGATTAGATGATGAAATAAAAAATGTGCATCTTTATTCCTGTATTGTCTAATTCCCGTTTGCTCTTCTGTTTAGTCTATTTGTTTATCTAGCCTTTGTCCTATGACTAACTCTGAGGTACGTGTAAAAGTGTGATATGGAAAAAATAAGCTCAGCAATTTTTAGTTAGCTTTTTGTCATGCCCCAAAATGTCTTTCCTGGGTGCATTTTCTGACCTAGATTCAAGTTACAAGCATGAACGTCTGTGTTAGATATGGAGTACTTGTTTGGGTTGTTCTTTATCACATGATTTTTTTGTGTGTTTCATAACTGCTGGAGAATGTACACTCTGGGATTCAACATATTTGTTTTACTGGTTTTAATAAGGAAAACTTTATTCAAGATTTCTGATGCAAATACATTAAAGGAATAGTTAGTGTTTGTTTGTTTGTTTGTTTGTTTGTTTTTCCCCCATGGGAATTTATACTTTAATTCTTGGACTTATTCTTTCAGAGTGAGAGAGAGAGAGAGACTTTAGTGTTATATAATAAAGTAGCTCATGGTACAATTAATACGATGTAGGAAAAAAAACACATGCTGAATTTAAATAACTGGAACTGATTAAGGGGGGCATCACAATTAAATGCTAGATAGGATTGACGTAACAAATACAAGATGGCCACTACTTCTAAGTTGAAATACTCTGTCACCCACTGATGTATTCTAGGCAAATTTGTTGATAGACTAAACATTTTGATAGTCTTTCCATTATTTCTTCAAGCAATCAACTTTTAAATTTCTCTTTTCTAGTTAATAAACTTGTGTATAATTTAAACAGAAAACTGTTCTGTTTCATCATAAAAGATTTGTCTGTTACTTTTGGTGTGTAAATCAAGTGGACAGCAAAACATTCTTGAACTTGTTTTTTGAGGTATTTGTTGACAACAACAGGAAAAGAGATCACAGAGACCGCCAATAAGTGTGGACATCAATTATTTTTTAATTGTATAGGAGTATAGTACACTAATTAAAACTAGTATATCTTGCAATGCCAAAGGCAAAATTAATTATTAATTTTTATTAATATTCAGAAGTAGCACACGAAATACATTTAAAAAGATTTTGTGTCTGTGACTGAGATCTTGTTTTGCGTTATATTTTAGCAAAAATAGTATGTTAGCTAAATTTGAATAGTTAAATATGCACTGAAGACTTTATATATATATTGAAGAATGTTCTATTTAGACTAGTTATCTAGTGACAGAATACAAGAGGTAGGAAAAATAATTCTATAAAATTCCCAGGGCTTTGCTTTAACTGTTTTACCTGAGAATTATAAATGTTATTCTGCTATTGTTGCTGTGAATATTTTAATTATCAAATTGAATATTTTTGTTATGATCTTTCATATTTAGTAGAATGATTTATTTTCAACTTATTCCAGGGTTTGGCTTATCAAATTAGACATGACCTGAATTGATTTGCCAAACTTGACATGCTTCTGGGCAAAGTTACTCCTTTATTTGTAAGCTATTTATTTATTTATTCATTTATTTTCCCCACAGGTTAGGCTTTAATCTATATAACTCATTTGGAAACTGCCACTCTGGATGAGAAGCCTATCAGGAAGAGCTTTTGTATGAAAACAGATGTCTTTCACCACTGTTATTAGCCACTTGTTAATAGACCCTTATTTAAAAAGTGACTGGACTGTGCACTTAGTCACATGGTCTAAACTTTTGGGCAGACCTGTGCGGTGCCAGGAGTTGGACTTGATGATCTTTATGGGTCCTTTCCAACTTGGGATATTCTATGATTCTATTACCCTGTGTGTACCAGTTCAGCAAACGTATAGAATGCAAAATTTTAACTTTTGAATGCACAAAATTTGTTTAAAAAACTTCTGGTGGCATTTTTACTTATAACATTTATTGAAAAGAGCATGAGCATTGTATGAAAGGAAAAAAATGGTGGCTGTTGTGAGAACAGTGATTTGCAAAAAGGCAGCTTTGTGTGTTGGTTGTGTTTTTTTTTTTTTTTGAACGTTGACTCCTCTTTTGATGGGAATTGGTTATTAGAAACCTTATCAGAGTATTGCATTCTGCTGCAGGTTTTTTCTAGGCCAATGAGTTTCAGTCTACTTGATCCTTTAAGATTAGGCAGGCAAAACTTTCTTCTTGTTATTATTTTTAAATGAAGCTACTGAACCTTGAGAGATTTGGTTGTCTCTAATCTTTATTTTGAAACACTATGAGTTCCACCTCTCTCCTCTTAGTGATCTTATAACGACCCCTGCAGTCATTCATGCACTGCATAGAAATATGGACACTTTAGTTAAGATCTAAGATAAATATCTCACGTATCTATAGCTTCTTTAGCAGTGTAGAGCAGGACTTCAAAATTGAGCCTTTGTTTCACCCTAATATCTCAAGCTACTATTATAGCGATACAAAAATACATTTTGTCTTAAAAACAGTGTTGTGCGTTTGATTGCTCCAACTACGCAGAGGTTGCTCTTCATTTTGTTACAGCAAAGCTAACTACTAAAAAACTTAGTTTTCCAGTGTTTTATTTGTATGTTCCATGTAAGTGTGGATGCTATTTTTGTCTTCTTCTAAAAGAAGTCTGTTGCCTTAGGAAGGTCAGTTTGTGCCCACCCCTTGAATTATAATATTATTAGCAAAAATAAGAGTGATGATAATATCCAGTTTTAGTTTATCGTTGGGCCTGTGTTGTGCAGAAGTTCATACCTCTTCAGTGCTTTGTCCGTGGCTTGGGAAATGGCACAAGTAATGTTTCTAGTTACCTTGCATCTCTGTGCTTGTGTGTGTACGTGCATGTGTTTCAGCGAGTAGCAAATAGGAGTCACCACTTTGCTGTTTCCCAGAGGAATCAGCATATGTGGGAAGATTAGGTTGTTGGAGGCAAACTCTATTCTTGGTTCTACTTTGAATTACTTGCTTTTCAAACTTGACTGCAGAATTTGACAAAATACAACTCTGGTTTCTCAAAAACAAACTAACAAAAACCAAACCAACTAACCAGCCAAAAAAAAAAAAAATACAAAAAATTTCCTATCACAGTTCTAGAAAAGCAGCTATCAGAAGTTCTCTTGTGAATGTACTGCTCTCTAAAGTGAGTGCTGTGTGTTGTCCAAGAAAACCAGAGAGCACCTTATGGTATAACATTAAAGGGAGACACTTGACAAAGACAGGCAATTTAGATGCTCAGTTCTGGAAATGTATTGACTGAAGATGAAAGCTCTTTAGGGAAGAGACTTTGTCTTCTATTTATATAGAATCTTGCATAATTTAACAAATGTTGGGGACACTATTAATCTCATCCAACTTTAGATGTCTACAGTGTAGCTGTCAATCTTAAGAGAAGATCAATTGCACTCTAAAAGTGCCGGTTTCTCTCCACTGACTATAAAGAGAGCCTGCACAAGTAGTTCGGGTGCAGATAGCCTCATCGATATTTGGGCAGACAAATCCTGCTCTAAAATACTGTCTAATATGGCAAAATAATTGTGATTGACATTTAAGAAAAAATCCTTGGGAATGTATCTTGTTCTTAAATCAGCTAAGAAAAATAATGGCAACTGCTGTTTTTAGTTAGTATGACATTCCAAACTGAAGTGCCAGGGGTTGGTAGCATAACCACAAAAGCATCAATCTTTTCATAGGTTCTTGAAACATTAATTTCTGTGATTCTATGATTCTAAGTCACTTTCTTTCTCAGAGTAAAAGAATAAAGCTGAACACCTGGGTTGTCAATGCTATAACAGCAGTTCAATAAGAAATGCTATCTCCAGTTGAAAAGACAAAACAGTATAATTAAAATCCTTATGGGAATGGCAACAAAACAATGTACTGCTGTTTCTGAGTCTTCTGGATCAGCAGATATTCTTTTTGGACGTCTCAAAAACTGTTTACTGGTATTTTTCAGGGTGGAAATGTTGTTTTGAAATATGAAAGAACATCATGTTCTTCTAAAGCAGTGCCAGTGTCTTATTAGTGGCAAGTCACTATGCTTAAAATGTTGGCCATGAAGAGTCTATATACACAGTGAGTCAGCCATCTGTTCAGACTTTGAATAAGAGCATTTTAGCCAGTATATAGGGACTGATATTACTATTTCTCACAGCGGGCATAAAATTTGCGGGTGTAGCTGACCTGACAGAATGTAGTCCATTCAAGGTAAATATGCAACAAGCTTTTGCTAAAGCTGCTTTGATTGCTGTACAGGAAAGAAGAGCATTGCATGTTAGATGCATGGATCTGTGCTTAACTGAAGCATTATAATCACAATGTACACTGAGTACAGGCAGCTTCACAGAGTTCCTTCACAGAGTACACAGAGTTCCAGGCAGCTGTTTTTGTCTTGCTCACCTCTAAAGGAAATGCTGAGAGGAGAGATGTGAAATATATAAGAATCAGGGAAAAAATACTAATCTATGAGGCTAAAGAGATTCTGTATCAGTTGGCACAGAGTACATATATATGGATGACAAAATAATCAAGTCCAGATTCAGTCACATAGGTACAAAATACGTATCTCACCAAGTTCACTGTAAACTGTGGTGATGGGAATTTAGACTGAAGAAGTGAGTTCTTAATCTCTAAAGTTACATTTAAATTATGAGAAAAATTATTTGGGAAAAATGAACAATTTATGTCTCAGGGTAATAGGTCTCTGTATTATATACTGTGCCTTGCATATATTTCAGACTTGTTTTTTAAATTATGTCTTCTGTGATCACCTGTTTGGTGAAATAAATACTTTCAATTCCTACTGAATGTTTTTCTAAAGAATGAATGAGTAGGATGTTAAAATAGACTGACTACCCATTTTTTCCTCAAGATCTCCAGCTCTAAAAAATAAAAAAAAAATAATAATTAAAAAAAAAAAATCTGTTCTAAAAAATTCAGGTCAGTATATTTAGGTTTTGAGGAATTCTAATACTACATGTCTTGAACAATTGAGTAAAGACTCACTATGATTGTGCTGGAAAGCACATCAGAAATGTACAAGCTGTCCTTTCTAACTCCTACTGGATTTTATTCATTCTAAGATGTATTTATCATGCCATCCAAGTGGGATGATATCTTGAGAACCGATTAATGTAAGGGTAAGTATCAGTCCTGGTTGGATGGAATTTTATTTTATTTTATTTTTCCAGAAATGCTCTTTGCTCAGGGAAAATCTTGAAATTGAAAGAAAAGGAAGATGTTTAGAGGACTTAGGATCAAATCTGACTTTGGTACAGATGTGACTGTGTCAAGTTTTCATTCATCCTTTCATCACTTTAAGTTGCTTTCAGATTCCTTATGCCAAAGGCTGCCGACAGTCATTCCTACCTTCAGTATAAGAGAGTATTCATCCTGTTTTAACTATTCATAAAAGTCAAGTTAAAAATAAAAATAATAAATCTCTGTCTCTCACTCGTGGATGACCCTCTCACAGTTTACAAGATTTTTTCTGACTTCAAGGTGAAATTTAACTTTTTATGCTCTGTAAAACAAATACTGGTTAGCAGACCTTTCCTCTAGATGTTTGTATTCATGAACAACTGCTTGTTTTATCAAAAAGAAAAAAATTAATTTGCTTTTCCTAATTTATATTCCTGCCTAAGTGCAAATACAAAACAACTAAGGCAGTGCAAGATGGATTATGTCCATTCTTTGCATTTTCTGCAAATGTAAACTATGTAAAAGCAGTTACAGTGAAGCAGCCCAGGAATTACCTAAGGGTATAGCACTAAAGACAGGATGAAGAAAAGAACCAGCTCAACTGTTAGGTTGTGCCTGCATAGCTGGCATTCTAGCATGCACATTTACATATGTAAAATGAATACACTTGATCAGGAGTCACAGAAAAACTGAGTCAAATGTAATTTTGCAGATTATCCTCCAGAGCAAAAATGCCACTTTAATTGAAAGCAACCAGGGAAACAAATGCTGTATTTTCAAGAGACATGATGGAGTGCAAAGGTTATGAACAAAGCAGTAACAGCTACAATGAGCCACCAGAAGTAGTAGTGAAAACTGTCTTCTATAGCATATGCACAGTTCAGGCCTTTTCTTCACACCTCAGAATGCAGCAAGAATATCCATCAAACTCAATCTGTTGCTCTACCAGTGGAGATATATTTCAAATGAGAAAGTGCAGACAGTTACCTGTAAAGATCATCTATTCTATTAACAACTGAGATCCATAGGTAGCTCCGATCTTTTCTCTTGAACTGCTCCACCAACCAGCTACAGCTTCAAGAAGAGGGCCCCTATGTTGTAATACTGATTTCTGATGAGGTCTTCCTTTGAAAATATCAATGAATTTGGATATCTTCTAAATTTATAATCAATGTATGCCTTACTAATTTACATTATTAAAACATTATTAAGAACTGAGCTGTCCAGAAAAGCTAGATGATATCTGAATTTGCATTATGGATGTACAAAATATTTTTTCTCTTAATTTCCTCTTTTACATCTGAACGTGGTGAATGGCATCGACCTATGTATGTGAATGCCAAGAAGCTTTGCACAGCAAGTGATCCATCTGCAATGCATATTCCATACTGCTCATTTTACTTACCGTAAGTCAGAGCACAGTATGTCTATGCATAAGATAGACAGCATGTCATAGTTAAGTCTGGGTTTCTTGTCCTCCTGCAGAGTTGTCTTTCTTTTTATTGACTGTGTTACCAAATATTGAGTGTCAGTGCTTGAGAGTTTTGCATGAGAACTGGATTTCAGATCCTACTTGACCTATGGTTTTCCAGTTGTGGATAAAATGTACTGGCAGATGTTTTAGAGAAAAATTCAAGATATTTGTTAAACTGTATCTTAAATATGTTCCAATGTAAACATAATTCTTTATATAGTAGAGATCTTGAAAAATCTCAATCTTTTTTACTGCTGACATGCAAACTCTACACACTTTGTCACTATAAGTGGCAAAGACTATATTTTCAGTAGCAAAAATGTGTCTCCCATATTTGCATGTGTTTTGTAGTGTTAATCATGGACTTCCTATCTGAGCTTTTTCCTATGCGAGACTGTTTCTCCAAGATTGCTGAGATTTATTTTTAACAATCATTTTTAGACACTGGTATGACTTTGTTTATTGCATAGGGCAAAAGTTAAGGATGTTGAGGAATTTGATTTTTTTTTCAGGGTGTGTTAATTAATTGATCAGTTAGTTAATTTCTAAGAAAAAATCTGCTATCTTGAATTCTTAAACTGCTACATTGAACTTTCATGACAACCAGTAAATTTTCACTCTGTCAAACTTTGGAAATATGTAAAGCATTGAGATTATGTTCTCTGACTTTCATCTTAATTATATCAAGAGTAAATTCCCTTGAATTATCTCTAGACTACAACAGTAAGATAAAAATCATATTGTTAGAATAATTAGATTTCTAGTGGGCAAACAAAGGAGCTCTACCTCACTATTTTTTTGTGTGTGTGAAGTAGAGCTCTCAACTCCTAATTTACTTTAAAATCTTAAGATTTAAACAGAACAAAGGTGTTTTTGTAAGCAAATGAACAACTGAACTGTGCCTTCCCAGGAATGCATCCTTTTTGTTCTCTGGTAACCAGACCATGACTGGGCAAGAAATGGCAATGCTGTGACTAGACAGGAGTTGTGCATGTGCTGACTGGCCAGTTATCTTCTGCTAAATGCAAAGTATCCTTGTATCTGCCTTTTATACTTAGACTAGAGATGCTATATTGGTCTTTCTTCATACTACTAATTTCCATGAAACTTTCAGGGATATAATTACATCTAATTATGCTGTGTCAGATAGGGCAATGAATCCCAAAGTGATTAGGGAGAAAAGGAAGGTTTTGGATGGTTTAAGGCAGACTTCTTTGTGAAGTCAAGCTAAAAACAGATAGCAAGTTTCCCTCTGTGGACCTGAAAAGAAGCTCTGCTAACTCTTTTTAACATACGCTTTAGCATAGGATTTAATTTCATCTACTTTTCATCTTCAGAGTTACTATTTTTTTCCTTTTCATTTTACCTGTTTCTCTTACAACACTGCCAAACTTCCACCCATTTTTATCTTTCTGTTCTTAGTGTTTAGCCTGTTTTCCATATACTGTAGCCTATTTTTGTATTCACCTGAATTCCTTTGTCTCATGGTCCCCACCCCTGATTGGTGTTCCTGATCCTCCAGCTCTATAACTATAAAACCCCTCTGTTGTTTTAACCAGGCATAAAATATGAAATGCCTTGTCAGCTCTTTGACCATTGTTTTTCCAACACTGTTCCCCCTGATTTTTGCTGCCACTCTTAATTCCTATGAACAGTTTTCCATCAGCATTACCCGAATAGACACTGCTCTGGTTGTGCACTCCAGGCTATGGTAGTGCAGATAAACATGCTCCCATTGCAAGACCCAGTAGTCACACAGCATAAATTTTATTCTACCTTGGCCATTCTGACCCAACTTCCTCTGCTTGCTGTGCTATAGCTGCACCTTTTGGTCCAAGCAGCAGTTTTTGTTGCTGGACCCAAGGAAGGTTTACTCAGACTTTCTGTTCTTCCCTCATCCTGTGACTCCTCAGAATCTGCAGTTAATCTCGCTAGTTTCCCCTCCTCATTTCCACTGTGTAAGAGGACCACAACTGAAAAGTGTTTTCTCATCCATTGAAAGCTATTAGCTTGCACCAGGATGCACTGATCTCCCTCTTGCCAAGAACCGGGAATGGCTAGGTGGCCTTGCGCATCAGCTTTCCAAGAGAAAGGAGCTAAAGGCTTTGAGAGAGGTGTTGTAAAATACAGAAGCATTCGGACTAAACATAAAACCTGCTTATTGTCAAATATAAACAAACTGAACTCGCCTTGCAGTGGGAGTGCGCTGATGATTGTGTAGTCCTGCATTTAATGACATTCCAAGGACTGCCAGCTCCATTATGAGAATAAAAATAAATAAATTAATAAAATCCAACAGCAAGAAACATTTACATACAACCCAACACATATTAGTCAAAATGTAGTCAGAATATATAAATAGAGCCCAACTTACTGGAGTCAGTATACAGGAGTCAAAGTGTACAAATAGATACTATTTTCATATAGTCCCCTTTGTTTTATAGGGGCCAGAGCAGGATGCACACAGGCTTGACACCCTCCCTTGTTGAGGGGTATCCGGAATACTTCAGGATCTGTGCATATTTAAGGCATGCATTGATCCTCTTAAGACTTTCATTTGGTGCAAAATACTTCAAGACAAGGATTGTAAACACAGGCTGTTCTGGCCATGTTCTTTTTCAAAGTATGTGAGAAACAGAAGATGCTCCCCTAGCATCAGTTTATATCTGTGGAAAAAAAGGTAAACAAAACTGGGGGCCCTTGTTCCTCTCTGCCCTTCATATCTGGATAAGGACTCCTAGCTCTGAGTTGTCCACCCACAGATCCTTAAAAAGAATGCAGTGGTAAAACTTGGACTGCATTTTTCCCTATAACTGGCAGGTTCAAGGAAAAGTGAAAACAAAGTCATTATTATCAAAGTCAGTTGTTATCTGTGGCACCTTTTCCAGGCCTGGAGTCCAACAGCAACTCTTCTTAGCCAAGGGATATCTACCATTCATCTCCCATGACATTCTGATCCTGGAGATGGTAACGTAGAAAAGCAGGTTACTAGGTGAAAATGAATGGCCATTGTGTTTAAAGGTGTGTTTAGCAGATAGCATCAAGTGTGCTTAGCCAGCAAAGGTCAGCCACAAGGTGGGAGGAGGGACCTCATGGAGAGGTCTCTCCATGAGTGACCTGATGGAGAAGTTGCTGTGTTCTCAGATTCTGGAAATGTGTGCTGCCACAGGTCTTTTGTGTCTTTATGTTCCCAATTGTGGCAGCTGAGCAAAGTCTTTTGTTCCTCTTGGGGGCATGAAGTCTCCCTGGCAAATTCCATATCTGTGTATGGTTGAAATGATCTTCAGACTCGTTGGGGTATAGGGGTGTATCATCAGGAAGTAGCGTTGTGGACCAGACCTTGCTATCTTGAAAGCCCAGGATGATTTTGGATTTCAGGTTCCCCAGGCAGTCTTTCAGACAGCACGTAAGGATTCCTAAGCTGTGATGAGGCTCCCTAATGGTGCTTGCAGCATTTGTGATGCTTCAAGTGTCTGTGGATAAAGAATATGGACTGTAGAGGGATATTGTCCTTTAGTATGTTAGGACAATATAGATACAGCATGTTTTACAGCTTTCTAGCAAGAACAGGGAGGAAGTGACTATCTAAGCCGAGGAAAAGCTTCAGTAGAAGAGAGCAAACCACTTTAACTGATAGTGAGGAACCATTTGTCTTCTCCTAGCATTGTGAGCAGGAAAAAAAGGATCTCCAATTTCAAGATTAGTGACAAATTTGTGTGAGTTGCAATTCTTTGAAAATGAAATTTATTAAACTTGAAATAAAGTGTTCACCCCTGAATGAACATCTCCTTTTGTACGCTTGCAAGATTTTGCTCATGGGCTTTTTACTGCTATTATCTTGTTTGAATGAATGTACCCTTAAGGCCAAAATCCATATTGCTGAGTTATTATGAAATACAGACTTTGTCTCCATGTGCTCCTACACTTAACATTGCACAACAAATGATACCTATGTGGTAATTCGCAGGTGAATGACTGAAGAAAGACAGAGACAGGAGAAAGTTGTAGCTGGTGGGTTATTGTCATGACCTGAAGGAACTATGGTGAAAAGTGAGTTTTGTATATTCTAATACTGATGTGTGTGCCGCTAAGTATTTTTTGTTCATGCCATTATCTAATTTGATATGAATAGCAACAACAGCTTACAATCTTAGGGATTGTATGTACTTAAACATGTTACCAACAGATTTTAAGTATATATTTAAAATCTTCTTTGGGGAGAAATATTATTAGAAGAAAGCAAATTTTCTCACATGGTGAATTCTTTAATCCTAAAGGTCAAGTTCAAGCTTTCTCAGCATATTGGTATGAGGAATTACCCATTAATTAAATAACATGAGTCATATTATGCCATTGATTTTTTATATATTTCTTGCTGTTTGATTTTAATTAATGAGGGTTCTGTACATAAAGTATTCAAGAAGAGGTCCAGTGTTTAGAATCGGAACTATAACGAAAACATGGATAAGATAGTGTGGTTTGCTAATTGTAGTAACGATTGCCATCAGAGCCTCCTACACTGTCTGTGCTCAGGCAAGATTGCCATATGTCACAGGAAGCCTTGCCTGAGCGAGGACAGTCAACCCCAGAGCTGATTCACTCTTATCAAAATAGAACACAGCCTGCTTTTAATGCCTTTAGAGATCATTAAAAACCTTCAAGGTCTTTACTGAAATAAGGTGTGTTAACTCACAAATTCAACCTATATTTTAATCATTAGGTTTTGCATTTTCACGGACTTTGGATGCAAACATCTGAAATGTTTAAAAGAAGGCTGTTATTCAACATGTTCCTGCTCGTGGGCTTGATGAACGTTTTGCTGGCCGCTAACTGTGAAGGTAGGTATATTGTGTTTAAGCTAAGATCTGGAGCCCTTGGTCAAAAGCAGGGCTATACTGTAGTACATGTAGTTTTCAAAGTAACATAACACAGTGTCTTCTCCAAAGATCATACAGTCTAAAGCTGTGTTAATGCTGAGTATTGTATATGTGTGGAGGCTTCTGCATAATACAGAGCTGTGCAGTATGTTTCTTTTCATAATGTGGTGAAACTTAGCTCAGAGAAAGCTCTTGCAGTGCTTAAGACTCAGGAATATAAACTAGATGGTCAGGGTAAAGAGCAGACATGGCCAACATACATGTATTGTTTAAAATGATACACTTGAATGGAACTTCATAGCTGCTTTTTTGTTGTTGTTGTTGCCCTTCCCTTCCCTTCCCTTCCCTTCCCTTCCCTTCCCTTCCCTTCCCTTCCCTTCCCTTCCCTTCCCTTCCCTTCCCTTCCCTTCCCTTCCCTTCCCTTCCCTTCCCTTCCCTTCCCTTCCCTTCCCTTCCCTTCCCTTCCCTTCCCTTCCCTTCCCTTCCCTTCCCTTCCCTTCCCTTCCCTTCCCTTCCCTTCCCTTCCCTTCCCTTCCCTTCCCTTCCCTTCCCTTCCCTTCCCTTCCCTTCCCTTCCATTACAGAATCACAGAATTTCTAGGTTGGAAGAGACCTCAAGATCATCGAGTTCAACCTCTGACCTAACGCCAACAGTCCCCACTAAACCATATCCCTAAGCTCTACACCTCAACGTCTTTTAAAGACCTCCAGGGATAGTGACTCCACCACTTCCCTGGGCAGCCTGTTCCAGTGTCTAACAACCCTTTCAGTAAAGAAGTTCTTCCTGACATCCAACCTAAAACTCCCCTGGCGCAACTTAAGCCCAATCCCCCTTGTCCTGTCACCAGGCATGTGGGAGAACAGACCAACCCCCACCTCACTACAGCCTCCTTTAAGGTACCTGTAGAGAGCAATAAGGTCGCCCCTGAGCCTCCTCTTCTCCAGGCTGAACAAGCCCAGCTCCCTCAGCCGCTCCTCGTAGGACTTGTTCTCCAGGCCCCTCACCAGCTTCGTCGCCCTTCTCTGGACCCGTTCAAGCACCTCCATGTCCTTCTTGTAGCGAGGGGCCCAAAACTGAACACAGTACTCAAGGTGAGGCCTCACCAGAGCCGAGTACAGGGGCACGATCACCTCCCCAGCCCTGCTGGTCACACTGTTTCTTATACAAGCCAGAATGCTGTTGGCCTTCTTGGCCACCTGAGCACACTGCTGGCTCATATTCAGCCGACTGTCCACCATCACTCCCAGGTCCTTCTCTGCCTGGCAGCTCTCCAACCACTCATCTCCCAGCCTGTAGCTCTGCTTGGGGTTATTGTGCCCCAGGTGCAGGACCCGGCACTTGGCCTTGTTGAACTTCATACAGTTGACCTCAGCCCATCGGTGCAGCCTATCCAGATCCTCCTGCAGAGCTTTCCTACCCTCGAGCAGATCGACACATGCGCATAGCTTGGTGTAATCTGCAAACTTACTGAGGGTGCACTCAATGCCCTCGTCCAGATCATCGATGAAGATATTAAAGAGGACCGGCCCAACCACCGAGCCCTGGGGGATGCCACTAGTGACTGGCCTCCAACTGGACTTGACTCCATTTACCACGACTCTTTGGGCCCGGCTATCCAGCCAGTTTCTAACCCAACGAAGCGTGCGCCAGTCCAAGTCAAGAGCAGCCAGTTTCTTGAGGAGAATGCTGTGGGAGACAGTGTCAAATGCCTTGCTGAAGTCAAGGTAGACCACATCCACAGCCTTTCCCTCGTCCACCCAGCGTGCCACTTTGTCATAGAAGGAGATCAGGTTCGTCAAGCAGGATCTGCCTTCCATAAACCCATGCTGACTGGGCCTGATCGCCGGCTTGCCCTGCAACTGCCGCATGATGACTCTCAAGAGGATTTTCTCCATGAGCTTCCCTGGTACTGAGGTCAAACTGACAGGCCTGCTCTGCTCTGCTCTGTAGTCTTTTATCTTTTAAGTTGACCTAAGTAGAACATCTTTCATGGTTTCATGAGATTGTGGAGACCAAATCCCCACAAGATGGGATACATTTTCTGTAAAACTGTGATACTCCTGGATTGACTCCTTAGCTGGCTCACAGTTTACACAAGGAACCACTTCCAGTCATCCCATGAGAGGATCCAGTCATTTAGCTTACTTACATGTAGACTTTCTCCCATAGAAGGCATCAGGTTTGTTAAGCTATAACTGGTATACTGCCTGCTTTTGTCTAGTTTTAACTGTCTATCAGGATTGAGTTCTAGTTGAATAATTATCCTTTCCAGAATTAAATAAATAAATTGGCCCTAAACAGATAATGTTAAAATTTGCTACAGTATCAAGTTCTTAATAAACTGAGGAGCATCAAAAGTGAGGTGTTTTTCTAAACATTAGTTTCCGTTACCATCAATTTTTATGATTTTCAGAGAAAACTGTACGTTCTGCTAAAAGTCAGTAGCTTTCGTTTGGAAAGTTTGTTTCACTCACTCTCTCTGCATATTACAAACATTTATGTTAGGAGCAGTGGCTATAGTTGCTTCCAGCCTCTGGTCACAGCATAGTATCCATATCTTTCTATAGGGTCTTTCAGAGTATTTGGGAATAGCTTGTGCCACAAACATGTCCCACTGTATCAGGGAATCTTAGGTGTATGATTTTCTCTGGTATAGCATCACACAATATAGTCACCATATAAGGCAGAAACAACAATTAAAATTGATGTTATCCACTTAAATATAAATTATTATATTAGGGTTTACTTTGAAAATGTAATATGACTGACCACCAGTTATTATTTTAAATAACTTTTGGAGCTAGCAGCAGCGGAGAGTGTATGTGCATGTGTGTGCAGGGGTCTTTTGTAAAGCTTGGAGGTTGCTTAGCTGACACCCCAAATCAGGGAGCATTGTTTTTCAAACTAATTTTTATTGTCACCCAGTTTATTCTTTTCTTCATACTGTGTCTCCCTTGTATCAATTTTAGACTAAAATACTGCAAAAACAAAAACAAAAAAAAAGGTAATGGCACTTTCCACAGTGTTTCAAAAGGTTTTTTAAGTGGAAAAAGGTATTTAGTATTTTTAATAAGCATCTTCAATACTATTGAGTTGGTTTCTTTGTTCATATCACAAGATTAATTATGCTGTCAAGCACTTTCAAGGCCTGCTTAACAAAGATTCAGTGATATAATGGTTTGCTTCGCATTGCCTTTTTTCTGCATAGCAATCACAATCAGCATTAGACAATTTAAAACCCTTTCACAAGCCGGAAGTTCTGAAGAGCCTTTTAATCAACAGAAGTAATTTTGCAAACAACTAGATACAGTGTTTTTCATATTAACTAACTTGTGTTAAACTCTGCTATATGCTTGACTCTCTTGTTCTCCTAATGGATTATTCAGATTTCTAGGAGACTAGAAGTGGGGAACACAATTAACACAAAATGCATTTTGCACCCTGTGAAAATTGTAATCTCATATAATAGTATAATAGTAATAGTATATATAGTATAATAGTATAATAGTAATCTCTAACTTGGTGTAAATATAGTGTTAGTATTTCACTGCAATTTCATGTGTTTTAATTTTCCCTTAATATGCTGTTCTTCTATAATCACTTAAAATATTTTTGAAAAAATGTCTGGAAATATAATACTTGTTGTTTTAAGGCAGACCACTGTTCCTATAGGACAGGTTAGAAATCAAATAACAACACAATTTGAGATTCTGAAATTCAAGTTAAAGTAGGAAAATTTGTTTAGAAATTTGCATTCTGAAATCATCTAGCTGAAGAATGCTTCATACAGTAATTTTGTTGCCATATAGCATGATAAGCATTCCTACATGATTTAAAAACACTTATTTGATGGAGAGATTGCAAAAGCAAAACCACGCTGTGATTTTTTTTTTTTTTTTTGGCAAGCACATTTATAAATGAAACTAACCTGTTAATGACACCTTTAAAACACTCATTTTTTTCTAAACTGCTAGAAGCATTAATTTGTACCATTGCTGCATGCGGTAATTAGCAACTTCAGCAGTGATTTTCTCTGCCCTAAACCTTTCGTGTTTGACACTGTTCCAACCCGGGAGAGGAGTGACCCTGGGATACAGTGCTACAGGACAAGTGGAGCAAATCCTGTCACAAGAAATAACAGGGTCAGAAGACATTGCTAATGAAGTCATAGCAACTGGTTTAAAGAGCCAATCAGAGAAGGCAACAATCTGTAAATGAGGATATAATTAGCAGAAAAAATAACATGCTTTGGTTGGATTCTAGGGGAGCTAGTAATGAAGGCAATGACTTGATATTGAGAGAGATTCCGAAAGATTAGAGCAAACATTGTGCAACAAAGAATACGTAATTAGCAAAAAAATGAATATGCCTTAATTAGAAAGAAAATACGTGATTGAATGGCATGGAGTAGGCTTTTAATATGAATACAATAATGAATGTTAGCCCAGATCTCCATGATGAAGTCCTATCTTCACTTTTTTCTTTTTTACTTTTACCATTTTGATAGTGAAGAAGATGGATGGTAAATTCATATATTTGGTGTGACATTAATAATATAAAAACACTTTTGAGACAGTAATTCAGAAGTTTTTTTTTCCCAATTTGCATGTTTGCTATCCTCTAACACAGCATGACAGAAAAAACAACACTGCATCTTTTAGCTGGCCTTAATATTCTTATGATGTGAAGAAGTAATTATTTCAGATAGGTGTCCTGTGACATATGAGGTAATGCTGGTTCAGATACCCCACTTACAGGATGAAACCCCTGTGTTTTTTTCATACAGAGAAAGAGTCTATGGGGTTGAGGCACTGAATGCATGTACATAACTCTGACACTGTTGCAACTTGCATTTATTTCTTGCCATATATATTTAAAGTAAGGGCTGATCTAAAATTCATTAAACGTAGAAAATGCTTCCATTGAGTTCAGTAGTTTCTTGATCAGACTCTGAGCAGAAAAACTGGAAATTTTATTAGTAAAAATTAAATGTTATTATCCTGAGCATAATAGACCCAAATAGAAGAATCCCATAATGGATTATGCCAGTAATGTACAGTATTTGTGGCCAGTATTATGTACAGTATTTATGGCCAGCCATGATGAAAAGTATAATGTTCTACTGCTTATCATTTTATTACAATGGAAGAATCAGCACTCTAACTTGCTAATAATTTTTCACTTTTATAGACATCTAAATGATATTATATTTCCTCCCTTTTTCTCTTTTTACAAAATGATTCTAGGATATTGATTGTCATTTATTTTTACTCATGATATTTAATTGTCATAATTAGCAATCCATGTCTCATTCCCTATCTTAAAAATATCCTGTCAATTTTATAGCATATTTATAGATTAATTTAAATGTATAATTTAATTTATTACTGCATACCTTTGGTTTGTCTGTAACATTAAAATACTTATGGTACAGAATATTTTAATTAAAACTATTCATCAAATGAAGTCCAGGTAGCGTCCTGGGGGTTCTGGCAGTGAAAGCAAGCAAAATAATGGGTCAAATTTAAAAAATAAAAATAAAATCTAAATATAGCTTTTTCAAAGATCCAATTGCTTAATTGAAGGTGGAAGAACAAAACAAAACAAAACAAAAAAAAAGGGAAAAAAATGAAAAAAAATGATGTGTTTGTCAGTGGATTCCAGAAATTATATTTATGATTTTTTTTTTTCCTGTGCAGACATCAAATCTGCTAATGTCAGGGCCACAGCAGAAGTAAAACTAGATGAGAAATGAGCTTGAATTTTCATGTGTGACATATCTCAGTTTGACAGTCGGAGTCTGCAGGAAATTGGGATACAGTTTTCAGTGGGTTCTTCTTTTGAAATAAGCCGTACTATTATTTTTTCTAGCACTGGAAACTTCACTCTCTATTTATGAGGATCAATGTATTTACCCTTTTAGGTTAAACATTTTCTTGTATTTAAATAAAAAAAAAGAAAAAGAAAAAAGAAAACTTTTAATGATATTTGTAATGAACCAAAAGTTATTAGTTTTCTATGCTATTTTTTTTATAAAAAATACAGTGTAATACTGTGATGAAAATACTAACTCTAGCATAACTGAATCAAGATTTTGCTGCAGCTCTCTGTTGACAGTAAGTCTACCATTCTTTTACCATGTATGCTATTAATTCACTTCCTAGAACTGTCAGATACGCTGAGAGTAAGGGAAATATACTAAAAATATCAATATATTTCTCTTCTTCATTTAGGTAGTATATCTTTACTGATGCTATTTTAAATTAAGCAGTGAAATAGTGTTGAAAGTTCTGACTAGCTCTGATAACAAAATGGATTAAAAATTAGCAAGTTGGGAAAAAAAATGCAGAAATAGAATCAGCTGACAACTTAATTGTTCAGCTTGTATGCAAATATTCTGACAATAATTTGCCAATGCTCTTGAATTTAAGTTTAGGAACACATAATTATAGCATTAATTGTTTCTTGTGCTTTAATTCTAGGTTTCTGTCACAAAACAGGAGGCTTGACTGTAATTCATGAGGAAATATAAAAACTATTCATTTTGTCTTCAATTAGCTTTAAGCATATTCTATTGCAGTGCAATGCAGTATTACAATAATTATTTATGTTAATCTACAGAGTAAGATACAATAGACTGGCATAATAAATTGTCTTTATGCTGCATAGCAATGTCTTTTTATTCACCTTCTGTATTCACAAACAAGAGCATCTAACTGAATGTGCTAGTTGTCAGTCTGCAGGATAAAAAAGAAGACTTAGTGGCATGTAAGAAAGATGTAGCCCTATAAAATCCACTATTCATATAACTATTTGTTTTTAAAACTCTCTTATAATAAAATTGAATATCTGAGTCTGTCTGAAGTGCAGAGACGAGATGATGCTGAAAGGCTGGATTGGAATTTGGCCTGAATCTCCTTTTCTTATTCCAGCTTTGATTGCTAAATTAATCACTCAGATTTATGTGAAGGTGAAAGCTACACAACATCTTCATCAAGGAAAAATAGGGTTACAATTCAATAAAATGTGTGGTAACACTTTATTGACTAATGAATATACAGCTCCTCCTGACTGCTGTATTTTACTGTTGAGGACTGTAGCAGCATTGCAATTACACTGCTAGTATTTGCTAAAGATACGTCTGACTCCTTGCCTGATCTTAAAACATGCTTTACAAAAAGACAGGGAGTAAGAGAAGGCCAAGGAAAGGCAGGCTATGCACCATCCCACAGTCTTGTGGGGAAACAAGCCATGGACAGATAATAACAGTGCAAACAAGTTGATGCTGCTATTTTTAAACAAGCTGTTATTATTGACTAACAGAGGTTGCTGTAGGTGGGATGTTGTTAATGACAAAAGCTCTGGAACAGTAAAATTGCTACTAATCCATGTGCTGGAAAGCCTGATAATGAGAAACACCTAAGTGCAGAATTAAATAGTGCTCTAAAATCATTTCCACTACATGTTACTTGATAAGGAGACATAGCTTCCTAAGCAGACCTTTTTCCTTTTCAGAACTCTCTATCCACAGAGATTACTCTTTCATTCACAAATTAGGGGGATGAGTAAGTCCTGAGGGGGTAATGCTGCTTTCTAAAAGAAGGATACCCCATTACTTTGAAACAGGCAAAAAACATTCTGGGACAAGCTATTTTAGAGCCCACTCAGAGAAACAAATAAATTATGGCATGATCCTTAAGCAAGTATGTGAGTGTGTGTAAAACCTTGAAGTAGTGTAACTGATGGAAGTCAAATGTTCTGTGAAACTCTGTTTGGCATTGTATGAATGAACAGTCCGCACTGAATGGTCAGAACAATCCTTTGTTTTCTCATCCACTTGTCTGATCCCATTGACTTTTACCTAGTGGCTGTCTTAGCCCACAGAGTCATGGTGTGAGAAGGCCAGTCCTGAGCAAATTTCCTCAGTCATGGGTCATGGGGTCATTTGGAAGCTCTGTGGGGGGAACTGGATTTGTTGTTCATTGCACCCAGTTGAACATGTATGACCATATCTTTCCCCAGTGGGGAAGTTTCTTCCTAAAATCAGAGGCAAAGGAATCATGATGTGCTTTCGTTTTAATACCTCTGCAAATTCAGATTATGGGTATCTGATTTTGGACCATGCAGTGCTACAGTTCTAGCTTTCCGTATGTATTAGATATAACTAATAATTTCCAACCCAACTAGTATGCAGTTACTCCAGAAATATGTTGCCAGTTTTTGTTGTTGTTATTGTTGTTTTTTAATTAAAGTTCCTTAAAAAGAACTTACAACACTTTGACATGACTTTCAGATGTAAATCATTTTCTAAAACAATTGCTGAAAAAATGTGACATTAACTAACATTTTTGTTTAAGCTGTAAACCTCTCAAAAATTATAAATTTCCATTATTTGAAATGAGGTGTATAAAACAGCCCACTCAACTCCGAGTTTCTGAAAAGATTTGGGAACTCTAACAGGCTTTCAACAGGCTTGTTCTGCATTTTGAGTTTGTAATGCAATGCAATCCAAGTGAGATTTATATGACTTCACATTTTGTTGCAGACATTTATAGCTCAAAGCTATTACCTGACTGTCTTCCATATCAGGCCATTTATGTAGCTGAGAAAACACTGGCATCTGTTTAATATTTTATTGTTTAAAAAAATTTCTTTATTGTGCAGATATAATGTCACTAACATTTTCATGAATAGACTTTTTAATTTATTCTTTCCATAGAGCTGAGAATATGTACCTTCATATAAATAAAATTAACTCTGAGTTGACCCATAATCTGCATTGCAAGAAAATAACATAATGGGAACTGTTTCTTCAGATTGGGATTTATTTTTTTTTCCTTAAGTTTTCTAATATTTCTGAGAATTTTTTTTTATTACAAACAGGAAATAGCTAATACCTTGTGACACTTTGTATTGAACTTCAAAAAATACATTAAGCACATGCATAATTTCTCTCAGTGTTAAGTCCTAACTATTTGTTATCACTGATATATAAATTCTTAAGAATGAAATATTTACAGGTCTGTTGCCTTATTATTAAAAATGCATAATTCCTCTGTACCCTATCAGTCTATATACTGTAGATCACTTAAAGGAAGGAAAGAAATGTAGTTATATTATTTCCATTTTATACACAAGTTAATACCACAGTAAATGAAGTCATAGAGCAGGTACAGCTTTTATGCAAAGAAAAAAAAAATCTGTCACCTACATTATTTTCCAATTTGGTTTGTCCTCAATGAAGACAATGATAAGTTTCTTTTGTATTTTTTTGACGTGGGAATGCCAAAATGGTAGCAAATTTGGTGTAATAAAACATAAAGAGAACAACTGTGAAGCAAGCCTGCTTCAAATAAAGCTCAGAATCAGAGCAGCACTTAGACAACCTCAAACCAAAACCTTGCAGGATAATACAGTTCTTCATGAAGCAGTTGTGCACAGGACATGTATGATGCATAAGTGTATAGAGACAAATAGATGGAAAAGTATGGCTATCTATCTGCAAATAGATGGCTTGGTCAAACTGGCAAGAGGTCCATGGCACCTGCCTATCAACAAGTGTGAAGTGTTTTTAAATCCAGAAAACTGCTGGGTTCACCTTAGAAGGAAAAACAAACAACCAACCAAACAAAACTCTTTAGTTTCTGATACCATTGGTGCACTTGGAGCTCAGGAGAATTTCTCCATCTTCATCTTGCTTGGATACATAGGCTTCATAGTGCTGTCTCATTGCTGAGAGGCAGTGTCTGAAATATGAGCACTTTCTAGAACTGAAACAGTCAAGGGCTAGTTGAGAATGTGTATAGTTTGCAGTCAGCACCTGCTTATGTCAAGGCTCAAGAAGAGCAGGAGGACCTGGAAAAAGTGTAGCAAGAGCCTCCTCTTGTCATTGTCTCATCATCACTTGACCTCCACACTGTGTGCTGTGTCAAGAATCTAGTTCAGAATTTCTGTCTGTCCTCAGCAAAAATAATGTGTTATGAGCCAAGATAGAAAATTTGTGTGAGGGATTCTCTGCTCTGCAAGCTCTGCAAAAGAATTCACCCTACAGCCTCTGTGTCTCCCCAGCATACTGTTGATGCCATGAATGGCTTGATTTCAGGCACAGTGGGAGCAACAGATCTTGAATTTGCAGCTCAACATTAAGGATGCATTTTTCTCTCTGACTGAATCAACACATATAATGTGATGTTCTTTATTGACATCAGGTTTGGAGGCAGGGAGGGAAGGTTTCATGAGGATGAGATGAATTGGATAATTGTTGCCAAGACAGTAAAGCTATCAGCTAGCACATGTCTAGGATGATTAAGAAAAAAGTGTGCCTGACTCTTTGTAAGGCTAGGGGAACCTTCTCAAGAAATCACTGCTATATTATTTCACCAAAAATTCAGTCTTTTGGGCATTGCTTCAGGCAGAGCTTCTAACAGAAACCTTCAGTCATGAGAAGAAGCTAGTTTCAAGTGTGACTTCAAGTAACCCTGAATCAATCAGAAACAATAGGCACTCATCTAGTGAAAAAATACATGGGGCATCATGTGACAGAATTGGGATTGCATTACAGCAATTTGATACAAAATAGAGAAGTGAGCAGCTAAAGTTGACACAAAAGAGAAATGCAAAATGCATCCACAGCTGAAAGGAAAAGCATTGTAAAGGAACTCTGAATCTAAAACTAAATGTAATGAAATTTAAGGAAAGGAAAACAAGGAAAATTTTATGAAAAAAAATCACAAAAAGATTTTGAAGAAAAGATCACAGAAATAATTAATATAAAAAGTTAAGCAAACTGCTAGCCCTGGTAACATGATTGTGACTACTAACAATGTAAAAACACAAAAAAGTTGGAATACAATCCAAATGTCATGAACATGGACCTCTCATCAAAAGTCTTGGGGATGGGATACTCATATTTTAAAAAGTCAGGCATTTGTGGCTAAAGTGCCAATGCTTGCAGATGAAGAAAGTAAGAAAGCTTTAACTTAAACTTTAAAGAGTTACAGTTACTAATTTTTGAATATGAATGTTTGAAACACCAGTACTAGCTATTTTTTCAACGCAGTGTGTTTCAGGACATTTGCTAGAATAAACAATGAGTGGAAATGTGCTCAGATGCACAGGCAGTAGGGAACTCTCCCTTCTTGCCTTCTTGTCTGCGTATGATTTTACACATCTTTAAGCTAAATCTGAGATTCAATTGGAAACTTCATTACTTAAGGACATCAAGTGAATTTGTGACACTCCCTGGAGGCCTTTGTGCTGAGATACTATCCAGGTAGTCTTTCTTTTTTGATATATGTAACAAATATAATTTTAATTTAGTATATACTTATATAATTAAATGTGTCTTACTAATATGTTACAAATATCCTATATTTTCTTTCCTCTCTTTCTGTAGTTTATATAGATCAGAACTTCCTTTAGCTGTGACTGGCCTCAGATAAAATCAATTAGTAGTAGTATTTGCAAGAGTTACCTCTGTTCTACAAAAAATAAAGGACTGTGATGTAGTACTGTGTTCTTCCCACTCTTTCTCTCCTCTGCTGGAAAAGAGGTAGAGAAGAAGAGTAAATACAAATAGGGAAACTCTTTTACTTGTGAAAAAGGCCAGTTAAAAGGTTCAAATCTTCTTTAAAGCAATGGTATCTTAGTAGATGGAGTAGATGGAGTTAGTAGATGGACCTTTTTTTTTTTTTTTTTTTTTTTTTCCTGTGTATGGCACTAGGTAAAATATTCTTGCCACAGTGAACAGGAGGCACTCTTTCACTGTTCACACATTCCACTTTACAGTTGAAATTTTTGCATAGCTCTTGTTACAGTAGTCATAATCTACAGGTATATATTTACAGGTATATGTGAAATAATCCTGAAGCAAGTCCAAACAATCCTGAGTTTAGAATTCTTGTTTCAAATCCAGCTCTAAACATTATTTGATCCAATATAAAATAATGAAAGTGTCTGCACAAGTCTCTGAAAGTGCAGCATAGTTAATTACATGGTCAATTCTGATAGATTAAACTTTAGTCAGTTCCAGAGAAACTAACTATTGCTTTTCATCTCTTCACATCTCAATCTTCTAAATCTAACAGATGTATCCCTGCATCCCTGGAGAGGCCCCAAATGTGGGCCAGTTTGGATTATAAGGAGCACTGGATTTGCAAGGAGCATTATAAGGAGTTTGGATTATAGAGAGACTTCAGAGAGAAAGCTTTGGACAACTCTTCCTGTTCTGTATAATGTGGAAATAAGTGTGGGTATAAGTTGTTTATGCTAACTGCAGCTCTGACAGCTGGTAGGCTTTTTTCAGGCTTCTTAGTTGTTTTCTTGGTTATGTATCGTATCTCATGTCAGATAAATGTGCAGTGGCTCAAAATGGAATCAAGGTGCTTGTGCAGAGATGAGCAAGCTGTTGAGGTCCTATGAACGAGACTCTGATTGTAACATGATGATATGACGTGATTGTAACGCTACTGATAGCAGCAAGAAAGTGTCATCTGGAATAAGTAGTTCAAATATCCTATCCCTAGGACAGAGAGCAAAACACAGGCGAGCAAAACACAGGCTTATGGTGCCCTGTGGAGTAATGCTGAGTCCCTGTGAACTTGCATGGCCTTGAGAACCAGTGGGTACTTGCTACTTTTGAACTCGGTTGTTTTTGTGAATTCCCTGTGCTTTTTTTTTGTGGTTAATCCTATACAGAGAAGAGGCTTTTCTCTGAAGATTCCCAGGCTAGATAACTGCTGACCTAATAAAGTCAACCTCATAATAATAAAGTTAATATTTGCCTGGGACTTGGCTTGCAAGACAGGTTAGCTATCTTGAGCCAGAGTTAAATGCTAATACAGCTGTGAGACAGCTTTATTCCATACATCTGTATTTGTGTGGGTCTTTAACACCCACAGAAAGATTTCCATTTACTTCAGTGAAAGTGGGATAGAGCCCTGGGCTTTGAAACTGCCTCAGGATGTATTGTGCCTTTGTGTCAAATATGGCTGTACCCTAAGAGCAAAATATTAACCTATATTAACAGTACGTTGCACTTACCTAACAGCTCTCAAATTATCATCTCTGTGCACTTTAATTAATTAACTTTTACAACAACATTTCTTTGAGGGTTAGCTAAGAATCAGAACTGAGTGATGAGATGGAAAAAATAATCTCCAATTATTCATTTTTGCAGAGACTATTTTTTGTTTGAGTGTATTTGTGTCCTTTTTCAGATATGCTTTCTGATAACACTTTTTAAAACCATGTTTTAATCACTAACACTCAAATATTCATCACATAAAAACAATGTTGGTACTTTTACTAGCATACGTTTGTATATCCATTCATTGCTTCTCACTTTAGCTCCTTCCTCACTGTTTCCTATTATGGCAATGCTGATTCTTAAACCTGCTTCTCCACTGTGAACTTCAAAATATTAAGCTAGGCAAAATCACTTGTGAGTTGCATTGAAATGGTTGACAAAGGTGTCCAATTAGAGAGCAAAAAAGCACCAGTCCTCATAACTAACTGCATTGCACTGCTCAGTTTCACTAGCAGGTTGTTGGGAAGCTGATCATAAGTAGAAGACAAGCCAAAGACATTTGTGAATATTTTTGAATAATCAATATATTTCATTTTCCTTCGTTTCTCAGAAATCAATATTAAATCAGTGGTAGATAATGTGCAGAATCTAGGAGTTCTGATATTTGTTATCCTGTCCTGACTTTAAAATAGCACTCTCTCTCTTACCTGTATTGTAAAATAACACGTGTGGACTTTCTAGAAGAGAAAGTCCCTTAGTTACTTAGGATTGTTAGGTTTTAGGTAATGTTTTAAATATTTTGCTAGAGAGTGAAAAGAGTACAGAAATATCAGACTAGATTGGCTGTGTTGAATCTAAACTAGTAATGGTATCTGAAGAAAATTTTAAAAGGGAATTTTTATTCCCCGCTTCCTTTTTCCATGACCCAGAATTGATAAGGTTCCTTTATGTTATTCTTATTAGTATATTGTAATAGGGTGATGACTAGCTATTGCTATTAAGCTTGTCAAGAAAAAAACATTCCCTGTGCTTCTTTCAATTTGAAATGTTTTCTTTCTGGGAGTTATTAGTTAATGCATCTTGAACCACGTTAGCTTATTCAGGTTTGTGGTTGATCTGATAGCCATGCTCCACTAATCACAAGTGCCATCTGGCTGTAGTTCCACTTGGATCATGTTTTGTCACTAGCTGCTGAAAAGATTTATGCTCATATACCTTAGTGAATCAGACAGCATCTAAATATGGATACAACTTCAAACTGGAATTTAGCATTATTTACGTGGCACCAAAGGTCTTTTTTTTTTAATTGCTATATTACCCGTTTGTTTTACTGAGTCATCATAAAATGACCCCATACTCAGATTTCTCTTTAAGACTAAGTGTTCCTGATTGTTCTGTTGTTCCATTTAAAAGAATCATTGGTGACATGTAAATGAGTAAAGTTTTATGAAAAATAACTTGGAATAAATTTTTAATAAGAAGTATTATTATTCTTTGACTCATAGCAAGTCATTCATAAACACCATTAAATCCTGATAATTACAGCTGTAGCTGCAGGGTTGCTACCTTTACAGTCCTTATGCAGACTTCATTTAGAGGTCCAGTGGGGACATGCACACAACTGCTGCAAAATGCTACTATTAACAGTTTCCTTTGGAACAGTGTTGTGCTAGATTAAACATTCACTCGTGAAACAAAATGTTTATAGGTCATCTAATAGCTGAACACTCTGTGACTTGGAGTAAATTCCTTAGTTTTGGCTTCCAGATTTTATGACTAGCATGATTTTCTCTTTTCCTCCTATTTACAACATGAAATATGGAGACTCTGTAATGCAGAAAAGAACTCAGCAATTTTCACTGAATAATGCAGCAACCATTTTCTCCAAAGTAGATTGGACTGTTTTGGTTTATAAAGCTGCTTAATAACTTGCACAGTACCTCCCCCACCTTGTTGCTCGGTTTCAGAGCACCTTCTTGAATAGAATGAATTCTGGTACTTTCACCTTCATGTCTTATGAAACACATGCTAATAGATTTCCAGGAAATTTCTGATATAGAAGTAAACAAATCCAACAACCATTCTTCTAGAAAATAATCTAGTCATCAATTTTGAAACTGCATAGGCTCTTCCAGGTATCTTCTAATATAAATCCCCTCCAGGAACACCTAACAGAGAGGAATTTTTAGGAATATCAAAGCTCTTTTCTTCTGTCCTAAAACAAATATCTTTCAAGTTTTCTTTAAACTCCAGCATGCACTGGAATACAAACTCTCTCTTTTTGCTAATACTCATTTCCTTTTTCTGGTGTAGTTTACTTTTCCCTAGACTCATATTTCTCACTAATTAGACTCTAAATTATCACTCACACAGTGCTAGTTCTGAGGACCTAGAGCACATAGCTGTGGTGTCCTTTCATTCACCTACTTCGTGGCCATGCAAGCAGTCCCTGTCGGGGGCTGTATATCTTTCCAGATGGCCAGTTATCTTCCAGCCCATCCTTTGTACCATCACCCAGATTGCATAGTGTCCCCTCTAATTGCTGCAGTTCAGTTTGGTGATTGATCAGGAATGACATCATCAGGATTTAAGCCTGCCCTCCTCTGCTCTAGAATGACTGACTGCACTGCCCCATTACTTGACAATTTGGCCCTTTTCAGGTGATTGGTTTTAGTGCTGTGAAAAATGAAAAACTGATGTCAGCACACTACTATCATGGTAACTGCTTCCACCTACTACTGATTTGTTTTACACTATCTTTTTTTTTTTTTTTCTTTTTTTTTTCTTTGCAGTCTTCCCACGACTGTTTTACTTACTTCAGTGGGCTTTGTCCTTATTTTATAGTTTGGTTCCCCCTCAGAGCAGAAATTTTATGTTATACCTTAAAAAGACCTGTGACAGAAAGAAAGAAATGTTTGGCAGTGCTTTAATTGAAGGCTAAGCCAGACGTTTACATTCTGACAGGTGTTAATACTGTTCTCCAATTTTGCAAATACTCTTCCACAGTTGGAGGATCACAGATGGACTATATGACTTTAACAAATTAATGGCATTATAATTAAAGATATTCTAGCATACCATAAGACAATGCAGATATGTTTGTTAAACAGAAAAGGTGTTTTTAAATGGTATGATGATTTGATATACAACACAGCTTCTAATTTCTCTTCTTTTGGTACCAATTGTCAATAGTCACAAGAAAAGATTAGACTGATGTTAAGTTAATGAGTTAGGCAATGGGAAGTTGCCTAACTCAATTTTTGGGTGTATTTCTTGTGGCCATTGAAGAAATTCAGTTTAAAAAAAAAAAAAAATGAATATTGTTACGGAGGGATGTTAACCAGAGAAATAAGTCCTTCTTTTTATCTCTCTTGCTGAGCACCCTCACTTTTTCAAGGAGGTGAAACACTGTTAGGATTTCAGGCATTAGCATGGCAAGTCCTGATAAGATGGCATTTGAATAAACCTAGCTCTTTGGTTTGGAAAGACTCTTCCTTTTTCTGCCTAATAAGACTCCTGAAATCATTGCCCATGTCCTTCCCACTCACCTTTTCAAAAAAAAAAAATAATTACCTGTAAATCACAATCTAAATCTGATCATGGAGATCAGTGAAAATACTTATTATGGAATTTTTAGAAAGTATGAGTGCAGAAGAAGAGGATATGATGGCTAGTGAAAGTAAGGCTCATTTTTAAGTATTCCTTAAAGCTTCTTTAAGGCCTCAAAGTCGGTATCTAGGGAGTTAGAATGTGTTTGTGCGCCTTAGTAAATCAGCGTAATGATACTTTTTAGTGTTTTGGTGTGACCGTTACAATTTTGGTGTATTAACAGGAATTAATTCCTGTCCATTCTCTGTCTACATCCCTTAAGAAAAGCTTCCTGCTTCTAAGTCTTCTACATGTGCATGTTTTATTGGATTTTTTTTTTTTTAACTTTTGCAAATTTTCCGAACTTTTGAAGGGATGCCTCTGTAGATACATGATACTGGAAACAGTGGCAGCTGAAGGCTTCCCAGTGTAATTTCTTGCTGTTGTCAATTGCCCTTAAGAGCATCTCATTCCATTATTTAAATATACATGATGGCTCTCTGTATATTTATAGTCACTGCCAAATCCATTGTTTTTAATTTTGAAACCACTAATAATGGGCTCCTGAAATCTTCTTGGGAACAGGAAGTCAGTTTAATAATGAATATAAAGTCTACTACACTTGCTTTAATTTCTTGTGCTTATTATTTATTAAACACCACCACAGTGGCCAGCCTGTATGAACCACAAACAAATATTGTCACTTCAACTCTTAGGCACTTCAGCAAGTATCAGCAACACAAGTGTCTTGATGAAAATCTTGGGATCTTGCCCTAAAAGATAAAGAGCCCAACACCAGAAAAAACATAGCAAGGCATAACTGCATAACCTGTGGCCAACTCTTTCATTTTCTGACCTGGTATTTTCTCTGTCCTGAATTCTAATTAGCGATGGCTTATTTTGAAGATGGTACACCCATAAATTTTGATGCACGTGTTGTACAACTGCACAGTGACTTCACATCTGTTGGCTGTTGTACAACAGTTTTTCTAATGATGGGGAGTTTGAAAACCTGTAGGTAATTCAGTTGTACAGTGTTTCCGTGTGACTTTGATTTTATACTTTCTTTCTCATTGATTTTTCTTTCTGTCTCAATTTGTTACTGAAAATTATGTTTTAAGTCTGAATTTGAGACATATTAGTAAGCAGTATTTTTTTTTTTTTGTGCTGCTTTTGACATGCAGAATCTGGTGAGGTTAAAAAAAATAGTAATTTATAGACTCAATAAACAGTGCTCACTTGTGACCTTTCTGCACAAAGACTGTCTGCTACGGAAGACCTATTAAAGATGCCTACAAAGATGCCTAATGCTCTGTGTGTTGGTACCACAGAAGGTCAAGGAACTCCTTTTAGTCAGTATTGAGATTTGCTTCATAGTGGCATGTCAAAAAAGCTAGTAGAATTACCCTATACTACACACACTTTATAGTCACTAATTCCAGGTCATTCTAAGGAAATTCTATAATGTAAATTAGAAAAAAAATAATAATAAGGTTGAGTTTTTAAGCCAAGGCACAATGAAAAAATGTAAACTTTACATTTTATTCAAGAAAGAGAAGTCTTAAGACTGAATAGTGAAACAAAATTTCTGTAATAGGTTACATCTTTTTTAATGAAGAAAAAACATGTATTTAAGAATTGAAATAAAAAGGCTTTATTTTAAAATGCTAGAAGTAGTTTAACCTTCTTTTTTTTTTAATGTAAGTTGTAGAAGAAAATACATGTAATACTGAAAAAATAATCCAAACCATTAGATTTTTAAAATAATTAGATATTGTCATGGAAATATTGGTTTTGTATTTGTATGAACACGTAACGTATTTACACCAATTAACTGCAGGGAAAATCCTTCTGAAGAGACTTTGGAATGTTGAAATTACAAATTGTGAAGCAGTCTTACTGAAAACTGTAATGGTGCTTGTACTGTAGAGTACTAGTTCATTGTGTGATATCTGTGAATCATTAAATAAATCTTACTCATATGCATACAGCACTAGAAGGCTGAGCACTTTATCTCTGAGACACTTAACTACATGCTTACCTTAAATGCAAAGCAGGTGTGTAAGTGCTTTGCTGGATCAGGGCCAGCTCTGTACAAACCTGACCTCAGAGAGTTAGGATCCCCTGCTCCTCCTGGTGTGAAGATGACCTTGCTTACATCAGAGTCATGCGGTTGCACTTCAGAAACAGATAGCATTCAGGTACCATTTGAAGCATCTATACTTAAATATAATAAATGCCAAGATAGTCTAATACTTTTTTCTTTTCATGTCTTCCTGGAGGAGGAGGTGGAGTGTTTGAATCTTAAAACAGTCTGTATGTATTGTGTATTATTGCGCAGCATTTTACATTAGATTATAGGATCCCACATTTTCCATTGGCCTTGCTTTTAACTATCTTGCTTTTAACTATCTTGCTTTTTCAGGTTATATCATAAGGAAGTTATCTATTTAATGAACACTTAAAAGTTACAGAAAACTTGAACTTTAAGCATGTTTCAATACAAATTGGGAAGCATTTTTCAAGCATATTTCAATACAAATTAGGAAATTTAGCATAGAGTCTCTACTACTTTCTTTAGCTAAAAAAATGTCATATTCTTGGTTTTACTTTGACTAGACCCATTACGTATTCAGTATCTTGCATCCTAGTTAATTTAGTTAAGTATTTCAGATAACTTAGGGTTCTATTTTTCCACTTCATATTTCCAAAGCGTTTGCAATTTGATGAGGGCACCAACCAATAGTTTAGCTGTCCTAAACTGGCATTTGAGCAGCAGTTCTCAGTATAGCTCAGAGATACAGTGTTCTGACTGTTGCAGTATTGTAACCTATTCTCGTAGCCTTTGTCATATATGTTATCATTTCTAAAACACACAAACTAGAAAAAAGAGGGGGCAGAAATGCTCGGATAGTATTTTACCTCATTCCAGCTGGCTAGAATTTAACTTACTTTTTTTTCAAATTTTGCCTTTTTGTTGTTGTTGTTTTGTATTTTAGACTTAAGTGTTTTTTTTTGTTTGTTTGTTTGTTTTTTAATGTATATCATTCTGTTGGTGTAAGAAGCACACCAAGTCATATTATATAGGGTTTATTAGACATAAATATTACTCAAGGCAACAAGAAAATGACATTGCGCATTGTGTCTAATTGTTATTTATTGGTTTTGCAGTTTTAAGAATTATCTTCACAAAAAACATCTTCTTTTAATCTTTGCAAATCATATTTTCAACTCTACATTGTGAAGGATGCAGGCCTTAAGACTATACAAGTAGACTTGACTGTATATTATGCCAGGGAGTGACAAATTGAAAAAAAAAAAAAAAAAAAAAACCAAAAAAAAAACAGTTCCAAGTGTAAGTTTAAAAATGTAACTAAAAGCCTTCATCAAAGTTTAAAGAGCTTCTTGCGCTTTTAGCATTTGCTTATTCTGATTTATTGACAGTGACACACCTAGCAACAGTCATTCCTGCTGAAGCAGTGAAGTAATGGACTTCTGGAGAAAAGGGGAAAAACAAGTAGATGCTGTACACAAGAGAGAGGCCACTGATTACAGACCACTAATTTGTTATGCGCTCTGGCAAATCAGCAGTGATTCATATGACAAATAAGGAGAAAAAATTAACAGCTGTCATGTTGTGATGTGTTAATTTCCTGACAGTCTCTGCACTGAAGCCAATTACTGATTTAAGGGCAGGGCGAGAGAGCCCTGTTCAGGCTTCTAATTAGGCTTCTTCAAGACTAAAAGGATAAAAGCAAAAATAAGAGCAAGAGAATGAAGCAGGTAGCCACAGCTTCATAAAGCATACATGCTCTTAAATCCTCCGTCAAATAGCTTTAAGCTTAAGTGTTTTTCAGATAAGAATTTAGTAACATTTATTCACTTTTATCCATGACCCTGTGTTTTAGTCTTTTGTTTAGTAATTGGGATATACAGCAAGTCCAAGGGTCTACTTTGCCCTCCTCCTGAAGTTGTCCAGGTGGCTGGATGTAATCTGCTGGTAATAGCTTTGTTTAGCAATGTCAACACCTATTCATCAAAGAGCCTTAGACACAACCTGTAAAAGGCCATCAACAAGTTTACTAGCTCTTGTACCCCATAGGAGGGTTCTTGCAACCTGGGGGAGGCATAATTGCTCTTTAAGGGTGTGGCTCTGTCTCCTACCTTGTGTAAGCAGTCCTTATTCTCATAAGAGGATCAAGTGAGGCTGTACGAACAGGAACCTCTTGCCTACATACTGAGCTAAATCTGTAAGATATTGAGTGCCTTCACTCTGAAGCTAATTGGAAATGAGAGCAATCGGTATCTAGCATGATGGAGGCCAGTGTGAGGGAGGAAACACCAAGGTAGCTGGTGATTCTTGCTATGGCTACCATATGTTTTTGAAAGGAGCTCAACTCAGCCATATAATATAAAGTACATCCCCCAACTGTCCCTAAAACAGACAAATTACCTGGATGTGGGAATGAACATTCCGTTAAAGTAGCTGATTTTCTAAGAAACATTTTATTTTCTTAATGTAACATATAAAAGAAAAAAATTAAAACCAGGTTTCCTGTCAACCCACGATTTAAAACTGCAGTATAAAACTTTCAATTGACTAAAGATCTTTTGCCTCTTTTTTGGCATTTACTCAGAAGTGATGTGTGATATAAAAATCAGGAATTAGTCACTAAAAAGGAAGTGTGGATTTGCTCCAAAAGGAAGGAACGTTTTAATCCACACTATGTTTTTCAATTTTTATTTCATTTTTCAGATGGTCACGGAGTGGCACCCTTACATGTTGCTGATAAACATTTTCAGAACTCCCTTGTAGTTTCTCAAATAGAATAATAGTAAAAATTTTGAAAAATTCATTTGCATTTTAAAACAGGCAGCCTTCCCTTATTTTTTCATTATAGCTCCATTGAGATTCAAAATAGAACTCCCACTTGCTTCAGGAATGCATAGAAAATAGTCAGGGATCTGGAGCAATGGCAGAAACATAACTTCCCAGGAAATTAAGCAGCAAGTATACTATGAATTCCTTAAATCACTGAATTTACATTGGGGAAAAATATATATGTTTACTGAAGTACTGCTGATTCTTCCAGGCAGAATCTTGTCTGATTTGGTAGGAGCTGGATGGGTCCTTAATAAGGGTGCAACCTAGAACAGCTGCGTCCTCTGCAGCTGGATGTGAAGGCCTTAGCTCCAGAGACCAGGGACCAGAGACCTTCAGTTTATTTTTTTGCTTAACTTTAAGTAAAGCACTCGCTCAGATATATTTGGTTCTCTCCTTAGAATTAAATGATTGCATCTGTTTTTGTATAATCTGTGCTGAAAGCTATTTATGCCACTTTACGGCAAACCAGTTGTGTACTTGGAGTCTGGATGTTTCTACATTGGTGTGTCTGGCATTGCTGTCATAACTTTTTCTTCCAACTCCACCTTGCTATCAGTTGGATCTGATCATACTTTGGAGAGCTTTGTTTATATTGCAGGCTGCAGAGTAATGTCAAGGAATTGTGTGCTAATTATAATTCGACTACCAGCAAACTAACATATCTGATATTTGCACTATGCTTAAATCACTGCTGTAGACATAAAGTAACAAATTCCCAGTTACTGGGTGGAGATCAATTGGAGAACCAACTGATGGTGGGAAAAACTAACTTAAAACATGGATATGATGTGTACTAAATATAATGTTACCAAATATAAATAAATACATACAAATTCAATGTAGTAATTAAGTTGCAGTGAAACAATATCCAAAAAACTGTCTTTACTGGGGAAATTAACTCACAGTAATTTTAAATCTACTGGCTACAATTCTTTCCCACCTTTCATAGACAAGTCTAGTTTTTACTATTTTTTGGTCTCTGAGAATTATATGAAGAAGATCTTGTGCTTTTCTGTCTCTCACATGAATTTAGAAATCTAAATTAATGTAATTAGTTTTTAACTTGCCAAAACTTTATGCCATAACAGGATAGATGATTTTATTAATTTTAGTATATTTCATTAATTTTAGTATGTTTCATTATAAGTGACAGTAGGTATACTATCATAAGAAACAGTAAGACCTTCCTGACATTGATTTCACCTGTAACTTCATCCTTATAGTTGAAGATAAAAGCAATTTAGTCCCTAGTCTTGCTTAGTCCTGGTCTACTATCAATTCAATTGAAATACATCTACATTGAGTGTATCCTGTTTTTTGGAAGGATAACTAAGTGAATTAAGCACATGCAATACTTATCACTGTCCAAGTTAACTTATACTTTATTGATTTATAGTGCCCTTCATACACATAAAGGTGTTCTGCACTGTTTATGCACATAGACTGCTTCAAGCACCTTTGAAGTGCAGACGCTTCTGTCATTAATTTGTTTCCATACTTAATTGTGCCCCTAATCTACTGCTAGCTCAAAGCAGATTCTTTTAAAAACCCTTTCTAAGATTCTTTATTACTGTCTGTGCTAGTTATAAGAGGCCAAATCCTAAAGTTCTAACTAATGTTCTGCAGACTTATGCATAAACATGTTGAGTATCGCCATTCTTGCAGGAGTGCTGGTAGCCCTGCTCCATGCCTCCTTTCTGGGTGATGTGTTGGCTTTCTTCTTACTGAATAATGTTACAGTGCAATGGAGATGTGTATGAGACCTGTCAGATGAGCTGGATCTCCTGCAGGATCTCCAAGGATGCAGCAGAGGGTAGGGTACCTGCATTTCCTTCCCCTGTAAAAATAAGAGACAATCTGGCTCTTGGGATATATTTAGTCCTCATCCCAGGAAATCTGTCAGTGAAGTCAGTGGGGGTTTTGCTTGAGTAAGTATTGAGTAAAGACTGAAGGCTTTGGCCTAACATTTATATCAAATATAGCCTTCCCAAATTCGTTAATTCCTATCTTAAATTATATTGTCCATATCTTTCTTTACTGACCCTGAATCCTTTTGCACACTCTCACCATTAACATTCCCAGTCACAGGTACCTGGAAATGTATTTTATCATCTGTAATGCATTCCACCTGACTCATATTCATAACCCACTCCAAGGTACAGGAACGGAGAGCATGGCCACGGGTTACTAAACACTGGATTTATAAAATGTGAAGAAAGAACTATGCTGCACTTAAAAGTATCAGAGCACATTTTGCAGTGTGCTTGATCTCTTACACATTGTCTTGTGCAACAGTCTACATTAAAAGCAATTAATAATATCCATTCCTGTGTGAGGAGTACTGGTGGATTTTACCTATTCTATATATTTCACTTTCCATGTGATGATGAACAAATTAATCCTATTAATATTTAATAAACTTTAAGTTGAAAGGTGATATCTAACTTAACCAATTTACTGTTCTGTAGCTGGTTTAACTTTGGGTCACATGATTTTCATTCTTTCTGTATGACCAGGTGACTTAAAAAAAAAGGAAGTGCACAGATTAATTTCATTCTTTAACCTTCCTAATGCATCTGCTTGCTTGCATCGAGTTGCAGACAGCAGATCATCACATGATTTATAGTAGTGACCGCTGCCTGCATCTCTCAGGCTAATGACACATACACTAAAGTCATTGATTTGTATGAATAGCCTCCGCTCTTCATTTATCACAATTTAATGTAAGAGTTTGCAATGCAGAAAAAAAATTTCACATGGGAAGCATGGCCCCACAGGCCTGACCGCTAAGCAGTTATGAATCATTTGCTGCCTTTTAATATATATATATATAGACTGTTCTATTCCTGAAAATGCCCCATAAGGTCATATTTCTTCACAGAACATCACTACAATTAAACCCCAAAAGTAGGTGTTTTAAGATAAAGTATATATGAAGCATGACCACATTAAACCTTTGTTAGGATTTTCTCTTTCTCCTCTTTAATGCACCATAAAAAGTAAAGTTTATCATTGGTATGAGCAGGGACAATTCATTTAACTTCAGCACAGTTTTAACTGTTTTTGTTAGTCCAAATTTGGACCATGAAGTTTACTGATCTGCCTTAGTAGTCCACAGAACTCTAACAAGAATACTGACCTAAGGTCAGAAAAGCTCTGTGTGAGAAGGTAGGATTTGGGAAATTGTTTTTTCTTAAGATAAAAAAAGTAACTTCTAAGTGAATTAACGCATTTTGCAATATATCACTTAGAATAACTTAGGAGAACTCTCTTTTATTTTATTTTTACAGATAAGTCCGTAACATGGCTTTTAGTAGAAACTGAATATTCCCATTAATCCTATAGCTCCTGTATTACTTAGTAACATAATTTTAAGGGGATGTAGCAGGTCAAATGTGGATTAAAAAAGGATTTATATCTAATACTTAATGAGAATTCAATTCATAGTATTAATATAAATATTTCCTGACCCATTTGTTCAAAATGATAAGTAAGAATAAATAAACTGTCATTCCTTAGTAGTGTTTACAAAGTAGTGTTTACAACATCTTGCAGGCAAGATGTTGATTTCTGAAGTATAGGGTGAAATATAACCAAAAGACTAAGTCTGTTTTTATCATCTTAGGTTAGAGAAATAACAGTAATAGTAAAGTATGCGATTGGTAACTTAGAGAAGAGAATCTGCTTTTTGATCATCTTAGATAAAGATCTCAGAGATTGTATAAATATAATCAGTGTTAGTTGTAAAAGATACCTTTCTGAGGACTAGTTTTTGTATAGAAATTACAAGTTTAACTTTTTTTTTTGGGGGGGGGGTGGCAGGAGGGAAGGATAGGATTGTGTGTTGATTTTCCTTTTAACTATGAGATTTAACAAACCTTGTATCACTATTTTAGAGTTCTTCCCAATGCACTCTTGCTGGTCACAAAATGACAGTTTTAATTAACAAAGTAGTGATTGTTGTTCCAGAAATAGGTAATTAACAAAAGAGGATGTCAGATTCTTCTGGAAAATATATATAACTTATTTTCCATTGCTTTTGTAGCATGGATTAAGGAAGCGGTATCTTTCAGAAGTCAGACAGCTCAGATGATATATTTTCTTTTTTCTTCAGATGAAAAATCGTTAAATGAATGGGAAATATATGTGATATAACAACACAAGGGAGCCAGATATCCCAGTCATTTTAAACTTCTGCCTTTATTTAATAAATATTAAATATTGTTAAATACTAAAATGTTCGACAATATTTTTAGATGTGCAGAAAATTTGTGATAAAGTTTCTACTGTATGAGCTACTGACACTGTCAAGTTATTTCCCCTTAAAGATACACTTTGTATGCAAATGCATTTCAAAGATTGAAAACTATGCATTTTCTGAACTTTCTTTTTCTCGCATCGCTTGGCAGGGACCATGTGTTAGACTAGCAATATTTAAAAGAAAGAGAAAGGGGGGATTTGTAATGATCACTTGGAAAAGTTTTGCATTTTATCTTTAGATATTTTTGTGTGACTAATCATTTTTTGTTAAGCTTATAGTTACCAATTCCTAGCATAGCATGAAGTGATACACAGAAAAGAACAAAGTAAAAAATGAACGTAAAAGAACTTGGATTATTAATAATGCAGGAAAATATAGTGATAATGACTCATATCTCCCAAAGGTAGAACTCTTTTGGCAGTGAACAGTTGTTGTCAGAATACATTGACATAATAGCGAACACATTATAGAGGGATTGAACAATAATCTGAGATCAGTGTAATTCAAGAACATTATTCAGTTTTTGTATATTTCCAAAACATTTGTTTCTGTACAGTCTGTGACTCTAAATATTTTTTTTGCAGTTGAAAGGGAAGTTGAATATGCCTGATTCAGGGCTGGCACTTGAAGAAGGTGTTCTTTGGCTTTTCCAAGATCACCAAAAAGCAATCTTAATACTTGTAGTAGTGGCTTTTCCAAGATCACCAAAAAGCAATCTTAATACTTGTAGTAGTGGCAGATTGCTTGCACTTCACAGCTGAGGAGAGGATTTCATTACAAAGTTCTACAGTGGGTTCTCAAGAGGAGCAAAATGTTTGTTTATTCATGTCTAAAGCAAAGATGATATTTATCTATCTTACATCAATATTGAGAAGTTTAATGTTTCGTGATTTTTAAGCTTTTATACTAAAAGACAAAACATGGTTACTATTTGTGCAGTAATTTATTGCCTATTTAAAATACTTTTGCAATTTTAAAGCTTGTATTCAGTATTTTTCAGATATAAAACTGAGATTTCTTTCAGGACGTATCGGTACTTTGCACAGACTATTTAGCTGCTGTAAATGTATTAAATTGTTTATACACATGGTTTATATGTATATTCATGGCAGACAAAAAATGGTAGAAAATTTTAGCAGAAAGGATTGAATTTTCGTGTAGTGTTAGGGAAGTACTAACGGATGCACTGACATTTATGCATATTTTATATACCTGTTTACTCTGCCATTCATCAGGAGAATATAGTTACAGTACATTAGCAACTGCCACATCACATGGTGTAGCTATAACCTCCTGGCAAACATTTCAAGAAAATGAAGAAATACAGATAGCCTATCACAGCCTGCAGCATCTTATTTGCGTGTGTGTGTGTGTGTGTATATATATATATATATATATATACACACACACACACACACACATGCAAATATATATATATATATATATATATATATATATATATATAAAAACAAAACTCTTTCTCCTACTTCAAGAGAATACAGAAACAGAACTGCTGAAAGGTCTAGACCAAAACATATATGTAAAAACTAGGATAGGGCTTGATATTTTGTTTGACATCTCATGTGAGTTTGATATTAGACACCTGCTCACTTCCTTAAGAGACAGTGTGGAAACAGGATGAGCCTTCTATATTTTTTCAAGATCATATCCTTTTATCTAGGGGAGGTTACCAGTACATTTCTCAGTCTTCTGAAAAATAATAATAATGCCACAATATAAAGTTCTTCTGGGAGTTGGAAGATCCAAGTAGGCATCCTAATCTTATTGTTTAAAAAAAGGGAAAAAAAAAAAAAAGAAGTAATTTTATTGTTGTTACTTTAATTAAGATACGTATCATTTGCATAGCTTTTGTAGTTAGGGAGTGGAGCTCTGAGGAAATGCATGGCTCCCCTGCTTTAAACTCTTTCTCCAGGGCAGTCTGCACCCAAGAAGATGAAGACTTTTCAGAAAGAAAATCTTCCACATTTGGATCCAAGTTTACAGTTGCTTTTAAACCATAGTCTGGCTTAACACAGGTGCTACACAAGTAAGAACGCAGGTTTTAGTTTGTTGCATATATAGCGGGGCATGTACAAACATGTAAATTCTGCAAAAGAAGGTTCATTGTAGATAATGCTAAGACTTCATTAGTTCAGGCTGGTGGATAAAATAATGATAATATTTTAGCATTTCCGTGTACTTTCAATAAAATAAGATAGGCTCATCTTTCTAATCTGAACTGCAGTCCAGCCTTTTCACCTTTTACTTTGAAGATGTCTGGAGTTCATAGTAGTTTTTTGCAACTCAAGATCATGCATGCTGTAGTGCTGCAAAAGACAAGTTCAATTCTTGTAAGAAAATACTAAAATAAGGAGGAAAAGGGAAAGAGGTTTAAAAAAAAAATCAGACCACCTTCTTTGATTTCCTTTATTTGATATCTTCAGAACTAAAGCACAGCAGTATATTCTTTGTCCTTAGAGTCATAAAATGATCTAGCCTGTATGAACATTCCCTTTGAGTACAGGTTCATGATGTTACTTCTGAAAGTATTTTCTGAGCTGCAGTGTAGGTGTTAGACATAGCTATTAATAGTTAAGAGCATAATAGGTACATTAAGTGTGGACCATCCACATTACCTAGAATTTTCTGGGCTTTGGTGTGATATTTACAACATTCTTATTACCATGGTATCTGAGCATCATGAAGCAATTATGATATAAGTTTCCTGTTAAAAAAAAAAAATAATAAAAAAAATCTACACAAAGCACGTTGTATAGCCAGGAGATCAGAATATTTTCCTTTTTATCAGTTGCATTCTCCTGAGTGCTCCTGTTTCAAATGTTTTCCCTGAGAATGAACACCAGAGGGTTTAGATTTGTGTTAATGGAGGCTTTCAGAAACTTCTTTTATTTACTTGGTAAATGTTTATTATCCCAAGATTATAATTATTTTGGCTTTTTTTCCTCCTTCATTCTGTTTTCTGTTTCCTTTTCCTTTTTTTTTTTTTTTGTAACATTTTAATTATTCCTATCATAGGTGCTCATTAATTTGTGTCTGCATGTCACTGGTTCCCTAAAGCAAATGCTTTTTAATAAGTTCTTTTTTTCACTAGAAGAGTCCAGATTTTAGCCCCAATTTAGCCCCAATTCAGCAAGGCAGTTATCCATTTTGCCGTTTTGGAGCACAGGAATGTATTCACCCAGTTGCGTTAGGCACATCCCACAGCCAGGTCTGCCATGCTTTTGTTTCAGTCTTATCCTAGTGTGATCATGCAGCTTACGAAGTGCTATTGATTTGTTTCCAGCTGTGTGGCTACACAGGCAAGCACAGCTGGGATGCAGCTGTCTGCACCTGACAACCTAGACATGCCATAAGGCACATCTGCGCTTGTGCAGCCTCCACTGCCACTTCACCTCCTAAGTTTTTCTTAGATTTAAGAGAACATTGTTCTTGACCCATCTAACTGAATATTTGATATCATGTCAAAAACAGGCTGTGCAATGTCTTGACTGTCCTTCAGGATTGTCTGAGTGACAGCCATGGCAGGACATTTGACAGAAAGAGGGAAGATTGCTAAGGTAACCCAACAAGATGCTGCTCTGCTCTGGTTTCACTTTGTGTCCTGCTGAACCTTGTGGCCATAGGTAACATGAGCTAGGCAGTAAATTGAAGTGCTCCTTCCATGAGTCCAGAGCAAAGAGGTAGTTGTGATTTATAACAGAAACACTTGCTTCATTCTATTTCTTTTTTAATCTCTAGTTCCTACAGTTCACAGGTTTCCCTCTTGCAATATGACTATGCATATACTGAAACAGGTTATTCATGTATTTATTTTGCTCTAGTGTTGCTCTTTATTTTGATTGATTTTTTTTTTTTTTAGTTTTGCTTCATTGCAACTGTAATCTATTTTATCAGCATGCACAAAAAAGTTTTTTTGGTTGTACAAACCTTGCTGCACATTCTTGAGCATCTTCCTGGTTTCTAAGCTGAGTACTTACATTGGTTCATTTTTTTTATTGAGTATGTTTAACATGTTCTAACTAATGGTCAAACGTATCCAAACCATTTTGGCCCCAACCATTTTCCATCACAGGTTCTTGTGAATTATATAAATGTACTTTAAGAATTTCTAAATAAAAATCTCATTAAACAGAAGGTGATTCTCTAAACAGATTCACCACAGAAGTAATAGAAAACTAACTATACCTGCATAACTGGTCCCTAACAAAATTCTCTGAGAATTCCTCTGCTAAGGAGCTCCAGCTGGCATAAGCACGTCCATTCTAGCCTTTCTACCTTCTGTTCTGTGAGCCCCAGGTTGTTTTCACTACATTACAGAAATATTTATGCTACTTCTCTAAACAAGTTGGGTCAGATTCTAAAAACATGTTGGCCTTTTGGGGTGCTGCATGCTGCTAACCAGCTTACCCTGATATAACCAGTACCCCTGTGCTGAATGATGCAGTGTGGATATACACTTGGTAAGCCAAAGGAAAAAAAAAGATTATCTTCATCCCTTTACGTTTTTGCAGCATCCTGCAGCTGGGGGCACAGAACAGCTGAACAGTCACTGGAGTGAGACAGGACATCTAAAGAGCAGGCCTAACTCATTCAGGAGTAAGTCCAGAGGACTAGAAATTCTTCCTCATAACCCTTACCAAGGGAAGTTAAGTTTCAAAGAAAAGAATGGTATAGCTGCTAAATGAAACATTCAGCACATTAGAAGCAATGCAATTTTAATATTGTAAACAGTCAGCTCCTAAAAGATAACTTCCATTACAAAACTGACTGAGAAATGAAAAAAAAATCTTAAAATAGTCTATGTACTACATCAGTCCCTTTCAAAACTTTGCATAGTTCATTCAGATACTGTAAAGATAGAGAGTAATATAGGAGAATTTTACAGACTGTCCCAATTTTTCTATTTCTATAAAGCAAACACCTCTTCCGAAATAAATAAAGGTTTTTGAACTTATACATCTAATTCCTACAGTTGTTTTATTTTTTTCTATTTATTATTATTATTTTTTAATTCAGTGCCTAATTCCCATCAGTCTAATCCACAGTTATGCAAAGAAATAGGTTTCTAAGAATATTCAGGAGTGTGAATATAAGGACAAGCTCTTTCAATACAGTCATATTCTGTCTCAAAAACAGTATAGAACTCTGTGTTAAGGAATAGTTTTAGACCTTTCTTCATTTTGTTTTTGCAATGAGCTATAATAGATGTTATCTACTCTAGCAGACCGAAATTGTTAAATTTGTCCTCTTTGGTCTTTTGTGTATTACTAGAAAAGTGATATCCAGTGATAGCAGCTTTATCTCTAATATCTCTAATGTCTCATAAAACTATTTATATAATAATAATAATAATCTGTACATTAATGCTATTATTAATTTACAAATTATAAAGGCAAGCCAATGAAAATATGTGTACTTGCAACTACTTCTATAAACAGTATCCAAGTTCATTTCAAAGTTATGATTGCTATCATGAGGCTGATTCATCCTTCTCTTAGGAAAACATTTGCAAATATCTTCCATATTTAAAATTTTAGAATGGAGTACTGTTTGTCCAAGAATACAATATTCACAAGAGTTTCTATTAGTTTGTTGCTGTTCTCAGGTGTTAAAAGCTAGTGTGTGACCAAACAGAAAGCCAAAAAACAAACTCTACAAGCCTTAGGCTGTGTCATGTTTGATAGCTATAACAGTCCGGGTCACCCTTTCTTGTCTAGTGCTGCCATTGCGCCTTTGCTTCTTCCTGGGATTTGCCAGCATTGGTTCTTGGGAAGTTGTGTTGTAGTCTAAGTCAGAAAACGTACCCAGCTGAAATGCCCTCTTTTTTCTTCCACCAGCTTGTCTCTATCTATACTCCTTTCACTTCATTCCTGCTGCAGTTTTTTGTCAATGCTACCCAGAAATTCCCATAAACCCCAGTATCCTTTTCTATACTTCACTGTCTCCTCAGACAGATTGGGTCCCTGATTTTGTTCACTGCATGGCTCTTCCAGGATAACCTTGGCTTTTGCAGAAGAATGAGCAGTTGGAATGGAAAGTGTAAAGCCACTGAGGCATGCTGCTGCCTAGTGTAAAGCCATAGCAATAGGTGATTCAATGAACTGCATCAATAGAAAATTCTCCTAATGAACAATTTCTGAACCAACAATATGCCAAGAATTGTTCTCCCAAACAAAATCATAAATGCTTAGAAACTGAGAATGTGTGACAGACTTCAGGATCTGTGGATTCTGTTTCCCCTATGAGGGGAAAAAATGAGATAAATTAATAAATGTTATTAACAATGAATTATTTGATCTTCTATAGTCACAGCTATTTATACATAGTGATCATGAAAGGAAATTAAGAAAAAAATACCACACATGTTCATGGTCTGTATATCCTGCTTATTTAAAAAAAAATAAAATAAAAATATGTTGCAGTATTAAAAAGATTTACTGGGTTAGTAGTTGGAAAAGTGCTATGGGAATGATGAACATTGTGAAACACTATCAGTTTTTATAGCAGCTGCTCAAGATATTGCCTAAAGGTGTGGTGTTCTAGTGAGCCTAGAAATACTTAATGGAGAGTAAGAGGAGATAGAAAAACAAAACAAAAAAATGAAACAAAACAAGAAAATAGAAGCCAATGATGTTCTGAAATGTAGCAGACACCCAGTCGGTTGGTCTCTCAGAAAAGTCAGTGAAGACAGATATAGCAAAGAGGCTATTAAAAAGGGCAATGTTATTTTTTTCACAAAACATGAACACTGCCAAAAAATAAAAATCTATCAAACGCTGCTAATCTCTCTAGGCTGTTTGGGAGTGCCATCAGAGACGCAACTTGTTTTGGTTTAGAAGATTCTACAACTCAGCAAGATACAGTTTTAGAAACACAATGATGTATTTTTCTTATAATTTTGGATTTACATCACTTTAATAGCTTCTCTGTAGTCTGATATCTGAGTATGTCTCCCTATAGACATATAGACATTATACCAATAATGCTTTCACTGTTTTCTTCCTGCTACAATTTCTGTCTACCTATAAATTCCCATAATACCATTTCCTTTTCTATACTTTTCTGTTCCTTCAGCTGTCCTTAAGCAGGGTTTAGGAGACTATGATCACAGAGACTGGCCTCATTTTTTCCCAGGAGCAATAACAGGGCAGGGAAGCTGAGTTCCCATTGCTCAGGAGCATTAGGAAGTGGTGGTCATCTTGGATGAGAGTAACATGTAAGAAGATTTTGGAAGTGTTGAAACACCATGGTCACACTCCATGAGGTGGAATAAATCTCATCTTTCCCTTGATATCAACGATAGCATGGGGAAAAAGTGGCCAACCATATCAAATGGATGTATACCATCTTACATTGCATTGCAAGAAATTCAGTTTGAATTTCATCACTCCTAAGGCACCTGTTTGTTTGCAAAACTCTGTTGGTGTACATCTGTTGCATAGATGAAGTTAAGTTTGAGTGCATACAATGAACAGCATTGTGCCTGGCCAACTACAAGACCTGGTGAAAATGTGAATGCTTGGGTCTTGTAGGTCTGTTTCTTGTTTCATCCCTCTGAGGTAGCAATAGGAAACAGTATCTAAAACCTGTCAAATGTCACTCTTCTAGTTGATAGGACTTGGTAAAGCACACTTTTAACAGATCTATTCTCTGTCACTGCTATGACAGTAACACAAGAATCCAAAATCACAATGATTTTGGAACCAGGCAATACAAACTGCAAAATCTTGATCTTGTTAGTGCTTACTTGGATGACTATTTTAAAGGGGTATTTTTACGCTAACATTTTTGAGAATATTACACATCTTTGATCCTGAATCTCATGTTTCTTTTGGATGTCTTGATTCTTATCTTAACTCTTCAAATATTCTCCATTTTTCTTGTGGCTCCCTAAGACTACTTTCTTAAGTTTCAAAGCCTTTTGCTAGAGATGCTGCCACATTCACAGAGTCACAGAATTATCTAGGTTGGAAGAGACCTCAAGATCATCGAGTCCAACCTCTGACCTAACACTAACAAGTCCTCCACTAAACCATATCTCTAAGAAATCACATTGTATCTAGATGCCCAATAACATGATCAATCGCTACCCAGTGAGCTGAATGCCAAAGTCACAGATGCGTGAAAGAAGGAGATGCCATTTATTATCTCACTGGGCATTAAAGATAGAACCATATTTACTGTAAAAAGAATCTGATGGCAGAAGAAGCTGTTGAATGCTAATGGCATCCCATAAGAAAACTGTACTAGAGACCATTGGCAACGATGGTATGTAATTACTGATTTGACTATGTAGTTAAAGCATTTAAAGCACAAGTTAAGTCAGAAATCATGTGGTTTTTGTGTTCTTCTGGCCCCCTGTACTCTGTTCCTAATATGCATACTATAAAGTTCTGTGCAATTTTTTGATTCATGCTTCTTAGTATTCCTAGTTTACTGATTTTTCATACTGTATCTTGATACAGTGAGAAGAAATTCCTAGCTCATGAATGACCAAAGGAAGTAAGTTCCTGTTTGGGTCAGGAAAGCAAGGTTCTGCCATTCACCATGTCAAAGGCTGAGTGTTTAAAATTAGGCCACGGTGATCTACTGTACTACATTAATAAATACAAATACTTCTTTTTAACAAAATTGATACTAGAATTTCATGAATACGAATAATTTGTCTGTAATAAAAGCTGCATTTTATGAGTTTACAGACTTCTGTATAAACTGTTTCTGATATTTCCAAGGACTTATGCCCTGTAACTGAATGCATTCAAGGTGAACATGATAATCATAGAATCATAGAATATCCTGAGTTGGAAGGGACCCTTAAGGATCATCAAGTCCAACTCTTGACACCGCACAGGTCTACCCAAAAGTTCAGACCATGTGACTAAGTGCACAGTCCAATCTCTTCTTAAATTCAGACAGGCTCGGTGCAGTGACCACTTCCCTGGGGAGCCTGTTCCAGTGTGCAACCACCCTCTCTGTGAAGAACCCCCTCCTTATGTCAAGCCTAAATTTCCCCTGCCTCAGCTTAACCCCGTTCCCGCGGGTCCTGTCACTGGTGTTAATGGAGAAAAGGTCTCCTGCCTCTCGACACCCCCTTACGAGGAAGTTGTAGACTGTGATGAGGTCTCCCCTCAGCCTCCTCTTCTCCAGGCTGAACAGGCCCAGTGCCCTCAGCCGTTCCTCGTACGTCTTCCCCTCCAGGCCTTTCACCATCTTCGTAGCCCTCCTCTGGACACTCTCCAACAGTTTCATGTCCTTTTTATACTGTGGTGCCCAGAACTGCACACAGTACTCGCGGTGAGGCCGCACCAGCGCAGAGTAGAGCGGGACAATCACCTCCCTTGACCTACTAGCGATGCCATGCTTGATGCACCCCAGGACACGGTTGGCCCTCCTGGCTGCCAGGGCACACTGCTGGCTCATATTCAACTTGCTGTCTACCACGACCCCCAGATCCCTCTCTTCTAGGCTGCTGTCCAGAGTCTCATCGCCCAGTCTGTACGTGCAGCCAGGGTTTCCCCATCCCAGGTGCAGGACCCGGCACTTGCTCTTATTGAACTTCATGCGATTGGCGATCGCCCAGCTCTCCAACCTATCCAGATCCCTCTGCAAGGCCTTTCCACCCTCAACAGAGTCCACAACTCCTCCAAGTTTGGTGTCATCAGCAAACTTGCTCAAAATACCTTCTATTCCTACATCCAGATCGTTTATAAAAATATTGAAAAGTACCGATCCTAAAATGGAGCCTTGAGGGACCCCACTGGTGACCTCCCGCCAGCCTGACACAGCCCCATTTACCATAACCCTTTGGGCCCTGCCCATTAGCCAATTGCTCACCCATCATATGATGTTTTTATTTAGCTGTATGGTGGACATTTTGTCCAGTAGGATCCTATGGGAAACCGTGTCAAAAGCCTTGCTGAAGTCCAAAAAAATCACATCAGCTGGTTTCCCTTGGTCCACCATACGGGTGATCTTATCATAAAAGGAAATCAGGTTAGTTAGGCAGGACCTACCCTTCACAAACCCATGCTGGCTGGGACCAATGACTGCTTTGTCCCCCAGGTGCGCCTCAATAAGTTCGAGGACCATCTTCTCCATGATTTTACCAGGCACTGACGTGAGACTGACAGGCCTGTAATTGCTAGGGTCTTCTTTCTGACCCTTCTTGAAAATCGGCACAACATTTGCCAGCTTCCAGTCTACCGGGACCTCTCCAGATTCCCAGGATCGTTGAAAAATAATTGAGAGAGGTTCCGCGATGACGTCCGCCAGCTCTTTCAGCACCCGGGGATGAATCCCATCCGGACCCATGGACTTGTAGGGATCCAGGTGGAGTATCAAATCCCGCACACGTTCAGGGTCGGTTGGGAGTTTGTCATCCCCACCGTCCCGGTCCTCCAGCTCAGGGCACCCTGGGTCCCAAAGCCCATCATCGGCATTGAAGACAGAGGCAAAGAAGGCATTAAGCGTCTCTGCTTTGCCTATGTCATTGTCTGTGAGGAGACCTTCCCTATCAAGGAGCGGCCCTATGTATTCTTTAGTTCTCCTTTTTCCATTCACATATCTAAAAAAAAACTTTTTATTTTCTCTCACAGACACAGCCAGCTTCAACTCTAGGTGTGCTTTAGCCACACGAATTTTCTCCCTACAAACACGAACAGCATCCCTGTATTCTTTCCAGGACACCTGGCCCTCCTTCCAGTAGCGAAACACTCTCTGTTTCCGCCTAATCTCCATCAGAATGTTCCTGGTCAGCCACGCCGGCCTGCTGCCCCGCCTGCCTGACTTGCGATATTTACGAATTGCCTGATCTTGTGCTTCTAGGAGGCATCGCTTAAAGAATGACCAGCACTGGTGGACATTGAGGCCTTCAAGAGCAGTTTCCCAGGGGACCTTGCTGACTAGTTCCCTGAGCAGCCTGAAGTCCGCTTTCCCCATATCCAGGGATGAGGTGTTGGTGGCACTTTTCCTTCTGTCACCGTAAATTTTGAACTCAACCACTTCATGGTCGCTATGACCGAGGCGGCCACCAATCACCACATCTCCCACCAGACCCTCTCTGTTTTCTAGCAATAGGTCTAGGAGGGCACCTTTCCTAGTTGGCTCCGTTAGCACCTGCACCAAGAAGTTATCATCTGGGTGCTTCATGAACCTCCTGGACTTGCTCGTGTCAGCCGTGTGGCACTCCCAGTTAACGTCAGGCAAGTTGAAGTCCCCCATAAGGACAAGGGGAGTTAATCTCGAGGCCTCTCTTAGTTCTGTAAAGAATAATTTATCGGTGCTATCGTCCTGGCCAGGCAGTCTGTAATAGACTCCCACAACGACATCCCCTTTATTCGTTTGTCCCTTGACCCTTACCCAGAGGCTCTCAACTTTGCCATCACCGACCTGAAGTTCCACACAGTCCAGCCCCTGCTTCACATACATCGCCACCCCACCACCTCGCCTACCCTGCCTGTCCCTCCTGAAGAGCCTGTAACCATCTATCACAACACCCCAGTCACAGGACTCATCCCACCAGGTTTCGCTTATGCCAGTGATGTTGTAGTTGCGGGACTGGGCCAGGACTTCTAGCTCATCCATTTTATTCCTCATACTGCGTGCGTTCATGTAGAAGCACTTCAGGTGCGTCTCCTTACACTCAGCACCTTGTGGATCTGACCGAAGGACCTCACTGGCACATAGCCTCTCTGATTCTAGCGTACCATCCCTTAGGTCTTCACCGGCGTGCCTGGTTTTAGCCCCTTCCCCCTTTGACTCTAGTTTAAAGCCCTATCTATCAGCCCTGCCAACTTCTGACCAAAGATCCTTACCCCTCTCTGAGAGAGGCGCATCCCATCCGGTGCCATCAGGCCTGGTGTAGCATAGACCTTCCTGTGATCAAAGAACCCAAAGTTCTGCCAGTCACACCAGTCTTGAAGCCACGAGTTTATGTGAACAGCACACCCTATTGGAAGGACAGAGGCAAACACAACCTGCGCCCCTGATCCTCTAAGTAGTCGCCCCAAATCCCTAAAGTCTCTTTTGATTGCCTTCGGACTTCTCGTTGCTACTTCATCGCTACCAGCCTGAAAGACCAGTAGCGGGTAGTAGTCAGTGGGCCGTACCAGGCGCTTGACTTTCTTGGCAAAGTCTCTCACCCGAGCCCCAGGGAGGCAGCAGACTTCCCTATGGGTAGGGTCAGGCCGACAAATAGGGCCCTCTGTTCCCCTAAGGATAGAGTCTCCCACAACAATAACCCTCCTGTCTTTCTTGATGGAGGCAGTCCTGAGGCGTGAAGTCGACCTCTTCGCCCTAGGCATCCTCCGGGGAACACTTGCTACCTCTTCCTCAGTTACTGGTCTGTCAAGCTCCAGGGCCTCAAACCTGTTTCTTAAGGGCACCCGGGAAGATGGGGCCAGAAGGGGAGGGCATCGCCTGCCATGTCGAGCAGGGACCTGTTTCCATTCCTCCTCAACTCCCAGATCCCCTCCCTCTGCCCGACGGCAACAGGGCAGGGGGTCCACCCCCATTTGGGGTGTCTCACCTCGATACCTCTCCTTGAGGCCCTGCAGGGAGTGACTCCACAAGTCTATCTCCCGCTTTGAAGATTGAAATTCACCCTGGCCACAGCAAGAAACAGACTAATATCCATATGAAATTATTTAATGTCATGCAGTTATTGGTAATATAGCATTCTCATTGTTACGAAAACGTCACTGTTGAATCCAATTATCTATTGCTTTGCAGGTTCTATGTAGAGATGCATACATTTCTTTCTTCCTGTATAATGCTGACATTTCACAAACAAGATCGAATGAAGTATAGTGGCATTTCTTTGCCATTTTCTCTAAATTACCTTAAAATTTAAAGTAGGTGGAATATAAGCACCTAGAGTATCAATAACACGTAAGCTTCTAGTGAGTAAGCAAATCTCGTTATTTTGTCATGTTCAGGTGCATACCTCTTAGAAGATGAAGATATAAGTAAATTTTCAGCTCCCTTGATAAAGCAATGTCTCCCTAATGGAACTATGGAACACTAGGCAGGTTTCTCAACACCTCCCAGAAGGCTGTATAAAAGACAAGTCTACTCCAGTTTTTAATGTTATCTCTTTTTCTGTAGTAACAGTAACCTATATACAGTGTTTTCACCCCTTTACAGACTAATAATGAGTGAACATTCATGTGGTCTGTTGCACAACACTTAAGCTCTTATTTCACTGTCTGCAGTTATGTTCAGTAAGTACAATATGAACATCATCTCAATTAACAGAGTACCTTTAGGGCTTTTCTTAGCCAACTATTCTAGCACACTTGTCCATACTGTCATCAGCACCTAATCAACTAATGATGGCTGAAAATGAGGAAGGCCAATCCCAATAAATCCGAAGAAGAGTAATTTTTCTCTTTTAATGCCCTTCTCCCTCCTTCTTCCTTCTTCCTACGGCACATTGCAGTAAATTAATGTCATAGTGGTTATTACAGTAGCACTGCTATGGCAAGTATTCAAGCAACGATCCTTGAATATTTTACCTCAGCATTTATTTGTCCATAAAATAAAACAGGATTTATTACAGTACTCTCTGGTTTGAGGAGTGCATGGACAGCAGCTGTGACAACTCCTTATCTCCACTACAGGTAAAGATATAGAGATATTTTCCTGAAGCTAAAGAGAAACAAGGAACATAAAAGTCAGTCAACTAGGCAACCACAGTGTTACACAAATTGGCAAAATAAATATAAGCATTAAAAAAAAAATAATGAATAGGTTTCTAATGAAATAGGTTTTTTTATGAAATAGGTTTCTAATATGAAACCTAAGAAAAATCATTCATAAATTTTGTCTTTAAAAGATGTCAGTAAATTAAAAAGGGTATTCATTGCTTTAGAGATTACTGTGTCCAAATCAGATACAGGATTTTGAGATCAAAAGATGGAAGGACAAATGTGAAGAATTATTGTTGCAAGCCCTTTTCAGAGGTGGCATAGGAGAATGAATTAGAAATAGAGAAAAACTAAAAAAATAAAAATAAAAAGGTCCTGTTCAATAAAATTTAGAAGAGGCTTATGGTGAGTGTTGTTCACTTAAAAAATGAATGTCTATGACTATTTGAAAGGCTCCACCTTAGAGAAAAAGCTCCCAGATTACAGCACATTGGTTCAGAAGTCAGTCCTGTAGAGATATGACTGCTGGCATAGAGATATTCATAGTTTCAGCTGCATGTAAATTTCTGTGTGTCATTAACATCTCTGAGCTCTGTAATTAGGTCTCTCCTGATCTGGATATAGTTTCTCTACATTACGAGTATGTAAGCCTCTCTAGGGAAGCACAAGGCCAGCCTTCCAGGGTTTACCTTTTCTGCTCCACAGTTTTGCTCTTATCTTGAGTAAGTACATCCTAGCAACTGCTTCTTTGAGGTTATAGTGAGATCCCACTGGCAAGTGTGAAAGGCTATAAAGCATTATCAATCTTTGGCAGCACAGGTCTCTACCAGCACCATAGCTGGAGTAGCTCCTTCCTTTGCAGACTCTGTACATTTCTCTACCTGGCACTTCTCATTTTAAATATATTATCTCAGTATTTGCATTCCCTAAATCACTCTCCAATTTCCAATTATAGCTATATTTTTATTTTTCCATATGTTTTTTGGTAAATGGAACAGACATTCTTACAATGCAAAAAGTGTTTGTAAAAGCCTAGCAGTGTTTGAAAGAATGTTCGTTCAAACTTCCTACATAAATATTATTTTGTTAAATGAAATACAACATGTAAACCAAAATGCTTGTCCTTCTGTTCTACTTCTCACTGGTAAGCATCAGAGAGTACAACTACAAAGGGAAAAATGGTTTATTAAAGGATGTTTGCATTTGGATCAGTTTGTTCAGAAGGCTTTGTCTGGTAGCATTATATCCAAGAAATGCTGCCCTCAATACAAGCAAGTGCTTTCTTTATGGCCCATCTATTTTTTGATTTTTCCTGAATGCGGTTTATGCTTAGGTATAACAGAATATTGGATAATGAAGATAGAAAACCAATAAAGAGAAAAAAATGTATACAGAATCACTTAGAATGAATTCTGTGTGTAATTACTTGCATTTTTGCTAACTACTGTATAAACAACACTTTTAACAAGGCAAATTGGAAACTTGAAGACAAATCTGCTTAGGGATATAGCTTCAATTTATTACACAATGATAACAGAAAACTTTGTTTCTGCTGCGTTGCAGTCAATTTCCACTGAGCTCACAGTCTGAATGTGTGATTAATCATATGAGCACTGGGGTTGCCAATAAATACCCAAACCTTAAAACTATAACAACTTACTCATTTTGTGTGGTCATTCCAAATAGCTAAACAACCAGAAATTGTCAATGTACACCAAGATCAATGCTCCAGGGTTTCTACATAAGATTGATTTCACTCTCTAAGGATTTCATCTCTCTCATCAACAAAAACATTTTGTCCTCCCTAAATAACCCAATCGAATGCCATCCTCCTGTGGAACAGTGAGAGGTTTAAATTGTTTGGATTAATCTCTGCTTTGAGGTGGCCTGGAAAGTCTCTGTAACTTTGTCAAATATATCGTGGAGGGAGAACTGCTGTGTTTTGATATGTGCTAAAAATAAACAAATAAGGAGAGAGTCTAAAAATCATGTTGTGCTTTAAAAATAATGTATGTGGGAGAAAATACATTTTAAAGCTCTTGCTTCTAACACAGAACATAATAATTGTCAGTGCATTCCTGCTTTTTAAGGACTGCAAGTTCCTTTCTCTTGGAAATGGAGAAGTAGGATTGGAGCCACAAGGACAGATTCAGAGGAGAGAACAGAGAAAGGGAACTACAGAAGCCCACAGAGCTCTCCCACAGGATGAGTGGGACAAATAAGAGGTAAGACCAAAGAAATAACTATCAACCATAGCCCCCTCTGTTCTGTGGACAATGAATACACAAGTGAGGTGTAATGAAAATATGTATCTACTCAACCTGAGTATACTTTGAGGGTTGGGATGAAAAAATGGTGTTTAAATCATGGATCCAAGTTATCAGCCAAGCATGGTTTACTTCCATCTTGGACTGGTACTAGCTCAGAAATGTTAAAAGATAAGTGCTGAAATGCTGTGTAATATAGGCTGTCTAAGTGAAATAATTTTTAGTTAGGTTATGGGTTAGGTTATCTTGGTCTCAAAGATCAACCAGAACAGTAAATTATTTGAAGGAATGGAATAATTATTTATAAACAGGCAAATTACAGATTGCTATGGAAAATACAAATATCTTTACAGTATCTGTGGTCTTAATTTTCACGGAATAACAAAATCATCTAAGTTGGAAGAGACCTCCAAGTTTACAACTTCTACTACAACTATTTATTACAAGGAAGAAAGATAGAGAAGGTATCTATGCAGTACTTGGAAACTGACAGGAAAGTAAGTGAAAAATCATACTGTCAGCACCAAAAAACCTAGAAGCATTAGTTATACAAGATAAATCACAATTTGAGACTACTGGAGTCTCAAAGAGCACATGTGAGAGATGGGCACATATGTGAGTGATTAGAGGGTCAGGATCTAAGAACCAAGTGTTTGGCTTTATTTTTTAATAAATCATGCAAAAAAATTATTTGAGAAAATAAATTTGCAGAAGACAAATTCAGGAATGCTAATTGCTGAGAGTTCCTTTATGTAACCAATGTGTTAAAAGATGAATATTCAACAGTTTAGTATGTTTATGATCAATCACATCCAATGAGGAATAGCTGTTGTGGAAAGGAAGAGGAGCACACCAGTACTGACCACTTAGTACAGCTCCTCTGTGACCTAAAGCTTGGCCTTGCACTTGGCCATGCAGCACAAATTAAGGCATGCACTGGGAGAGACTTAGAGGAGGAGTTTGCATCCTTCCAGCTAAGATTGTAGGAAATGTGTTTGTGCTTGCACATTTTTGGTGGACTTCTGGGAAAGTAGAAAGGAGCAGAGCAATGCTTGTGTTTATGCCCCTCAAACAATTCCTGCTTGAGCTCAGTAACCACTGTGCAGGTGGCAAAAAAATGGTGTGATCATGCTGGTTGTTGTTCAGACCAGCACAGATGGCAGAATCATGCTAAATGAAGTTGATATGTGTACACTGAGCTCTGACAGCAGCCTCCTCAGAGACTGATAGTGCTTTACCCTGTTCCAGAGGTGAGAAAGTGTGAACTATATGAATGAGGCTGTCCCCTGCATGAGGAGTAAATATACAGCGTGTTTCACTAGGGGCTGGCTTTTAGCTTTTTCCCTTCAAGGATAAAATGTTTTTTTCGTCATGCTGGGTCTCCTTGGCCTTATCAAATATCCATGTTCCTGCCTTTCTGTATGTTGAAACAAAGGCACATCGTTGTCTGTCTGTAAATAAATGATTGAAGGTCACCGGGGATCACAGAAAGGAATGGAGATCCTAAAATTTGGAGCCAGTATCTGGAAGTGCTTTGAAGTCTCCTCACCTATGTAAGTAGTTCAATTAATTTGACAATGGGCAAGGAAAATTTGACTGCATTTCTTGGCTAAGTATATGCTTAGACCCCTCACTTGCTATGTTCTTGAAGTTACTAGCATACCATTTTTAAGCAATGAACTTGGCTTTCTCTTCCTGAGGTTACATTCCTTTTTGGAATATTGCTTAAGACTTCATGTTTATTGTGTTTAATCTGAGAAGCAGATAAATGCATAAACTAATGTCCCAGTCAACACGTGCTTTATGACTTTCTTAATATTTGTCCTTAACGTTATTCTGTTCATATTCCAGTATGGGAAGTAGCAAAGAGAGGCCCTAATCCTACATTTGTCCATATGGGCTCTATAGTCCACACTGGGATTTTGTTATTTCAGTAAAATTGCCAAGTGCTATATAAACAGTCAAAAGATTTTCTGTGTGATATTTTTTCATGTCTTCAGATTTTAGGTGCCTGCTTTCCCCCTGGCCCCCCATTCTTGGCAATTTCTTAAATGGTTAGTGGTTCAAACCTCAATAATACAGCCCCTGTGTCTGGGAAATGCTATGAATTTTTCTGTCTCAGGGAGATAATACAGAGATTTGCCTCTAAAATAGAGATTTTTCTCTTCTGTTACACTTCCGTACTTTTGACGCTTGCTTGGTCTCTGTGGCTTGTGCATTAAAGTTATGAAAACATAGTAACACTTTAAATTAAGGTGATATTTATAATTTATTTTTTTTTTTTATTTGTACAGCACTCAATAACATGCTTGTAAAAAAAAAAAATCAACAACTTGAAACTATGCATTGAAACAGCAGACAAACTATTTGAACAATACATACGTCTTTAAATACTGTTGTAGCAGCTTATCACTTTGCTGTGGCAGCATTTTAAGGATTTATTGGTGATGCATTTTATAACATGCCTTACAATAAGTTATTAAAGGATGTAGTGGCACCAACTAATCATTTCATAAACATGAATAAACCATTTATACAGGGCACCTTAATTTAAAGTGCTTGTAGAAACTTGCATAAAATGTTTTGAACAGCTGACATGCAGTATTGGTTCTTCTTGTAGTGCCAAAGTGGTGTCATGTCTTGGTAATAAGTAAGAGTCTTCTGTGGAGCTGGAATGTTATTGCGTCCAGTGATAGAGCTGGGAACTGCACAATTCTGCTGGAAATTGCTTTCAAAAGAGAATCTGAGGGTATGAGAATATGACCACTAATACGGAAACAGTAAAAAAAAAAAGTATTTATACTATCAAAACATAACTCTGAGACATGTAGGTAAATATTAAGAAATACATTTGTACATTAATACTAAAATCATTCTAAAAATCAGAAAAAGATGTCAAGTAATTAAAAATCATGTGAAAAACACTGCTGCAATTTAGCTATGACTTACTAGAAGCATTTAAAGAAAAGCTAAAAAAAAAAGTCATACTTTATTCCCCTCCTCTTTGAGATATAGATAATATTTGACCTATTGCTTTTAAAACAGAATGGCTTAAAAAAAAAAAAAGCACTCTTTATATGACAAAACTTGAAGACAAAAGAGAGAATGCAAATCATTTCTATATTACATATATGTTGCTCCATTTGGCAAAATCAAATATTATATCTTTTCATCTCCATACTGTAGAACAAAAACAGAGCAATATTATGAAATTTTGCAAGGCTTTATTTCTACACGTCTTTTGTGTCCAGTCTTTTAAACTCAGGTTTTTCTGCCTTTTTTACTGACAAGCCCACAATTTTCAGAAAAGAAAGCTAGCATTAATTAAGACAGTGCCAGCTGTAATTTTCTTGGGAAGTAAATTTCTGCACAACTAAAGGTTACAGAGACCTTTTCACTGTCAAAATTTACTACAGCCTGTGAATGTTAATGTTTCTAATGAAGACATGTTCTCTGTCCCTGAACTTAAAAGTACCCTGAGAAGAAGGCAAAGAGAAAAAAACTCTATTTGACGAATGTATCTAGAGTCTGTGCATTAATGCCTGCTGGTGCATATTGTAATTATAGTGTTTGGATAGCCTTGTTTTCTAAACAAGGAATATTGCTATAAATTGGCAATTTTGCATGAAGAGTAGGCTTGTAGTAGGTACCTTATGTTACAAATAAGACAGTGGTATAATAAGCATTTAACCCATTAGACTTAGGGATATTCTCAGCTAGACTGGAGCTGTAATACAGTATGTGGAATGAAAGGGTACTTTTCAGGATTTACATGCATGCAGCAGAAGAACACACTCATTATTTGTACTACTAATGATAATTTTTCTCTCCATGTTAAGTGAAATCAGCTGCTTCCAAAGAGAAGTAACTAGCTTTACTTTTCTACTTGTTTGAATTTGAGTATATAGTAATTGACTTAGTTGCATGGTTTCTGTTCTGTGAATGTTCGATTTTGCCCCTGTTCCCACAGTATTTAGTTTTACATGTGAAGTGGTACATAAATAAATAAATAAATAAAACCTGCAACATTATGGAAAATATGTTATTCTTCAATTTTTGCTGCCATGTATTTTATGGGATATATTTTTTTTAATATTCTTGTTAGTTTTTATTCTAAAGGAGAATGATTCAAAAAAAAAAAAACCTGCTTGTTTTGTGTGTGATTTTCTCAAAACAATACTTGCTGTTATATGAAATTACTCCTGATTGCCAACATCCTGGTCAGTGCAAAGGCAGACAAGACAGACTTTGTAATATTTTTGAAATAGATCCTAATGGTATGCTGATCGTAGCCACATTTAATATGGAGTTGTTTTAAAAATAGGACGTTAGATTGCAGACTGAACAATTTTTTTTTTTCTTCATTATATAGATTTCCTTTCTTCTCTGCTCCAATTCCAATACCCACCATACCCTCAATTTCCAAGATTTTAAGAGTCTGGCTTCTCAAGAATCAGAGCTTAACGGCCAGAAATGAGCCAGCCTCTATTTCTTAGTCGAAGGCAGTAAGTATCACAAGATTGCAAGTGGCTATAGCAATTCTATCCAAAGAGCAATGGAATGTCAGATATGTTTGTGTCAGCCTTTGCAGCAGTGGCAGAGTCTTGAAGTTGGTTGTGGAGTGTTTTTGCCATGCTGTTGATTTATGTATCAGCTGCATTGATGAGGGCTGGTTTCTCATTCTGCCCATCAGCATTAGGGAATAGGATGGAGCACTGGGACAAAAATGTGGGAAATCAATGTCTTTGTAAATATCTATATGGACACTAGGATAATCTATTAAAAGCCATGACTATCCTATACCAATAAAGATATCAGATCTCATTACCCATCCAATCCCTTTTTGCAACATGTAAATTGGACTTCGTTTTGACTCTCTCCCAGTCCAACACATGCACATTACTGCTGAACACCCCTTCAAGATATTTCAAAAGCATAAATTTCATGTCTTCATCAGTTTAATCTGCTACATGGTCAGTAGTTTAGAATAATTATTTAAGATCTGTTGGCTAATAAGTCAATATGCTAGGTACTGTAAGTCTAGATAGTAACTTGGTATGGCATAGCTAATAGTCTTAGAGCGCTGCAGAAATTGTGCAATGCTTGCAATGCTGTAGGCAAAAGTCACTGTGAAGGAAAATTAAGCAAACAAACTCTTTTTTTTTTTTTTTTTTTTTTTTTTTCAGGGAAAAAGGGATGGCTTGGCAGCATAAAAAGCTATGTTTGTACATATGTTTGTTCTTGGGATTGGAAGGTTTCTCCCAGGATACCAGGATATATGAGCTATAAGATATATTATAGATTGCACATGGATTTGCACAGACTTTAGTTACACTCAAACACCAGAGACATTATTATTGCCTTTCAAAGACAACTTGTTTCAACTTAATTTAAATCTATTCCTAACTGACTTGTTCTAAGCCCAAATAGTCGCTGCTCAAATGAAATGAGTAAAATCACCTATTTCCTACTTGGTTTCAGATCTGACCTTCAGTTAAAGCAGTGTAACTTAGTATGAAGACATGGCCTTAAACTTCCTATGGTGAATAAACATAACAAAGCAAAATACGTAAGTGAGCATTGCCATATGAAAATCATGTTTGGAAACATAAGCTGGAGGAAGTGCCATACAGCCATGTTACTAAGGTAACAGATCCCTTTGTACATGTGCTGAGCAGCTATCCTGTGTCCTTTAAACTATTAATTCTTGACAGATTTTGAAGGAAGGTATGTTAGGATTCAGAAAAAAAATGTCATTAAAACTTAATAAGAAACAAGAGAACATTGAACTGTTATAAGTTATTTTAATTGTTCTGTGTTTTACTATGAAATACAGTGACATTAAGGCCTTGTTATTCATTCTCAGGTAGAAAGGACCTGGAGTGTTATTGTTTCTCTTCAATTATTCATGCTGATATGCTATTAAAGATAATAATAATTACTCTATTGATTAAGGCAGTATACCCCAACTGCTTTTCTGCTGAGTTTTTTTGGTAAGCAAAGAGATACTGAGTACTACTGAAATATGGTTAGAGACAGACAAGGATCTGAAGGTATTTAAATCTATAGATGAACTTTCCCTGTCTCTTTATTTTTCTCTCTCTGTCTCTGGTATTTGTAAGATATCTTGGAGAGAGACAAAATATTTTACTTAAATTTATTTTATAATATTAGGGACACTATCATTTTAAGAGCAGAAAATTTGTTCTAAGAAAATCTCCTGCTGTGTTTTCTCTCAGATGTCCTCAAAAATCAAGAGGGCAAATCAAGAGAAGTAAAAAAAAAAATAAGAGCCATCAATATTCGTTTATTTTCTAGGGTTTTGTCTCATCACCTGAGTTGTCAAATGGCACAAATGTCTATTGTAAAAAAAAATAAAATAATCCTGGTTTTTGGGGAGCCAGAAATCTGCAGTAAGTGAACACAGGATAGGCAGGAAAACCATTTAGAGCAAGGCCAACTGAAGAAGCACAAAATTTTGAAATATGAAGAAGTGGTATAGAAGGTCGATGAAAAAGAATATTCCTTTGGGCATATGGAAAGGGCACTACGGAGAAATCAATAAGAAAAAAAAAATCATAATCCAAAAATCCTAAAGTAAATTGAAACTCAGGTGCCCTTTTTTAGTCATAATTCTGTTTGGTTCCTACGTATTTCACCCTTTCAGCTCCCCACTCCTCTCATTCTTTTCTTCTTAGTCACATATGTAGTACTGCGAGAGCAGCATGCTCAGATATAAAATTTCTTTCAGGTACTTCTTTAGCAAAAAATGCAGATTATCTCACTGCAGCACTTGCCTTGAAAGAATGTAATTATATTTTGTGTTTCTTACATAGCTGAAATGCATTCAGTAGTGACTTCCTTCATGGTGAAGCAGAATTGGAGGCATGCTTAAGGTGGCAGTTAAATTTGAGGCTATCATCCACTTTATCAGATGATGACACCCAAAAGGAATCTATTGACTACTGCGATGACTGTACATGAAGACTCTAAGGTGTGATGACAACAGAAGACTAGATTGAAAGGCATTAGAAATGATATGCATACACACAAGGCTTCTTGGTTATTTTGCCCATTCGGAACACAAACTTAGTGGGATGGATGATTTTATCTCCAATGAAAAATATTTGATAACAGATGAGCATACTAGAAATTACACTTAAAAGGAAAAAAAAAAAGATAATTCCCCTAGTGATCTTCATTATTATTATTATTATTATTATTATTATTATTATTATTATTTAATTTGAGGAGTTACATCACAAAAGCATTGGCTAAGAAGATGAGAACATGATTCACAAATATGAAGGTGGACAGTACATATTCCCTTGTGACTCAGAATGAATGTTTTATATGTGACACATAAAGAAAGATAATTTTTTTATCAGGTACGTGCCTTGCATATGGCTGCGGCTAATATTCACCTTATTTAAAATTGAAGTTCAAGTATTGGATCAGCATAATGGTAGCTTCCAAAACAGACACTAAAGAAGGAAAGAAGTTGCTTTATTCACTAATGTGACACAGTTACTCTTCTCTGTACAAGTGACATTTGAGTATTGATCAGTGTTCTGCAAAGGAGCTTGACATGGTTTTTGCAAGGGTCCTGGTGTGTGTAGTTTATTAGAAAAGATTTCTGAGTAACATGAATAAATTCCATATAAATTTATGAATCATGTCCTTGGATCTGTTGAACCCAGAAACATATCAGTAAGTTGGTTGTACATTAGTAATGACAACCTCTGTTGCCTCAGATTGCCAGAGTTCAGGTTAGACCAAGATGAAAAACTGATGTCCTGCCTCATGACCAGTTTCAATCTTAAGAGATATATCAGCTAGTCTATGTAATGACCTAAGTTTTCTGTTTATAACAAAGCACCTCTTATTTATTAAAGTTTTCTGAGACCCCCTGGTATTTAGGGAATGCCACTACCTATGAACTTGTCTTCAATAGAAGAACAAATATTATCAGATTCCAATTACATGAAATTAGAAACTGGCTAGGTAGCCGGGCCCAAACAGTTGTGGTGAATGGAGTCAAATCCAATTGGAGGCCAGTCACTAGTGGCATCCCCCAGGGCTCGGTGCTGGGGCCAATCCTCTTTAATATCGTTATCGATGATCTGGATGAGGGCATCGAGTGCACCCTCAGTAAGTTTGCAGATGACACCAAGTTAGGTGTGTGTGTTGATCTGCTCGAGGGCAGGAAGGCTCTGCAGGAGGATCTGGATAGGCTGGACCGATGGGCTGAGGTCAACTGTATGAAGTTCAGCAAGGCCAAGTGCCAGGTCCTGCACCTGGGGCACAATAACCCCAAGCAGAGCTACAGGCTGGGAGATGAGTGGTTGGAGAGCTGCCAGGCAGAGAAGGACCTGGGAGTGATGGTGGACAGTCGGCTGAATATGAGCCAGCAGTGTGCTCAGGTGGCCAAGAAGGCCAACAGCATCCTGGCTTGTATAAGAAACAGTGTGACCAGCAGGGCTAGGGAAATGATTGTCCCCCTGTACTCGGCTCTGGTGAGGCCTCACCTTGAGTACTGTGTTCAGTTTTGGGCCCCTCACTACAAGAAGGACATGGAGGTGCTCAAGCGAGTCCAGAGAAGGGCGACCAAACTGGTGAGGGGTCTGGAGAACAAATCTTATGAGGAGCGGCTGAGGGAACTGGGCTTGTTCAGCCTGGAGAAAAGGAGGCTCAGGGGTGACCTTATTGCTCTCTACAGGTACCTTAAAGGAGGCTGTAGCGAGGTGGGGGTTGGTCTGTTCTCCCATGTGCCTGGTGACAGGACGAGGTGGAATGGGCTTAAGTTGCACCAGGGGAGTTTTAGGTTGGATGTTAGGAAGAACTTCTTTACCAAAAAGGTTGTTAGACATTGGAACAGGCTGCCCAGGGAAGTGGTGGAGTCACCATCCCTGGAGGTTTTTAAAAGACGTTTAGATATAGAGCTTAGTGATATGGTTTAGAGGAGGACTTGTTAGTGTTAGGTCAGAGGTTGGACTTGATGATCTTGAGGTCTCTTCCAACCTAGAAATTCTGTGATTCTGTGAAATGTTGTCTAAGCTTATTACAGGACTGTTCAGCAAAAAGCAAGGAAGTTTCCATTAAAAGTTTGCTGGACAGTTTCAGCTATAGGAATGAACATACAGAAACGTAATATCCCTTGAGTGATCATAGTTTCCTAATACCATCTGAAGTTCCTTTTGGTAATGTGGACTTCTGCTTCTCAGAAAATGCAGTCAAGCTCTCAGAAAACCATATCTCCAGCCACTTGAGCCCTACATTAGCTGTTGCTAGTAAGCTGCAACATAGCTTACTTAATGTCTACGAAAAACAGGTGGTGAGGAAGAAAGGAACCTATCACTGAGCACACAAAGGGAAAAGGAAGGCAGGCATATGCAAGAAAAGATACTCACTTTCCAGGGGTTATCAGATCCTTCTTTGTTGTGGCAGAAAGCATGTATCATACCTGTGTGCATACAAGGGTTTAGGTTTTGAAAGCATTCTTATTTGTGCCGTGCTTAGGTTTTGTTCATATTTTCCTTTTGCTGATGAAGTCTTATTTTCTTGCAAGTAGATGTCATACTGAAAAGCAACTTTTTGCTTGCATATTTTTACAAATCATATGTCCTTTACAAATAGTTTCACTATGGTTATGTATAGCAACATCATTGACTACGGTATCTTGGTCATGGTTGTCAGAATTTTTGGTTTCATACTGTATGAAGTTTTTAATGCACTATAGCTTTATTTTTTTATTGCAACCTGTGAAGCATTCATTGTCATTTGACACTTGTATTTATTTGGTTAATTGCACCACTCAGTATTTTCCCTAATTAGCTCAGTGTTCAATTAAAAGATACTGGAAATTCTGTGAAATAAGCGTGGATTTTATATCCTTTCTTAACACTCTCTTTGATACTATTTCAATTTTGAATGTGGTAGTCTTATGAAATCCCTGGATTTTAGTAACAATAGGCAATAATAATATCCAGAAATGAACGCACCTCCCTCTCCCTCACTCAGTGCTGGCATTTCTAAGATGCCTTCCCCAGTGATAAAACAGAAAAACCTTGGGACCAGTCCAGTGAAGACAGGCAGGTCTCCTTTTTCCTTTGCCTAGTAGAATTCCAAATTTGGAATCTCAAATTACCTGATGAGTCTGAGAGCTAAATACAATGGAAACAGTGGAAAAATATTGAGAGAAGTTTTGATTACATCTGGAACATAATGGAGCTGCTGGCATTAAGACACAATATAGTTACTTACAAACCCAGCTTTAGTTCCAATAACTATGAATTGAGTAACAGAATGAGAGCTTTTGGAAGGCTTGAGGTTAATTTTAGATAAAGTGGATTGTAAGCAAATTCAGAACTAGTTCCTGCAACAACAAGATAATCTAGAACTGACCTTAGTGGTCAGTGTTGCAAGTTAAAAGGGTGCATCTCAGTATAACAGATGGGTTCAAGTATTATTTTTTTCTGGAATGGGTATCAGGTGCTGGAACAATTTAGCTGTTTGCAGAGTTATTGTAATTTAAATTTAATCAGAGAGGATTGAAGTCTGCTCACAGAGGAAATGATGAATTTCCAACTTTATGGATTTCTGCCCTCTAATTGTGATCATTCTTGTCATTTGAGTCTGGCTGCAGCATAAAGATATTAAATACTATGTGAATTTCCATTACTCAGATCACAAGAATAATGTAAGAGATGCCTGGGAGGGATTAGCCTCCATTTTTTCTGTAAAGGATGGTGAAGACATCAAACAAGGCTAGTTAGAGACAAATAAATGAGTAGTTAAACAATGTAGTAGCCTCATTATATAGTTGACCTATGGAGCTTGTTGTCAGATGATCGTGTGGATGCTAAAAGTTTACGTGGGCTTCAGGTGAGGATAGAAAAACATCTGGAATGGAAATCTAATGAGAGTTACAAAACAAGCATAATCCCGTCTGGTTTAAAAAGTCCTCTGAGCTTAAAATAGATGAAGGTTGGAAGAACAGGAGAGGAAAATATCATGTATGTTTGTTCAGTTCTTAAACCTCTTTAGGCATCTGCCTATTATGGCTTTTGGAAAACAGATCTGAGCTAGTTTAATCTTGGATCTGGCTCTGATAAGGGTGTTCTCATGAACACGCTACTGATAGTGATCTCTTCAATTACAAATAGTGGTTTAAAACCTTCTAGTCCTGTTGCCAGACTGAGATTGTATATGCCCAGCTGGGATGATCTGCAAGTAGACCCTGCATTTTTTCTCTTTGGTGAGCTATTAGCTTTCAGTTTACATGGCTCTAGAAAAAGCAATATGAAGAACTTCTGTCCTTACTACGAGCTGTTTGCTCAGTGAGATACACCGAGGGGAGACTATGGAATCAACTCTACCATTCATGCCTTCGTTATTAGATCTAGTTCTAAATTCTGACTTACAAAGTCCCCTAACGTAAAGGACTGTAAGAAACTGGGGTCAAGAACTTCTTTCTCTTCCAGAAGTCACTGTGGTATTTACAACACTCAGTTAGAAGACCCCAGATTAACTCTCATAAATTCATCAGAAGGGGAAATAGTCTTAGGAATGATCCAAGGAATGAGCCAAAGCCTAGGAAACATACTTGCAGAGTGCTATCACTATATTCTTTAGGCTGCCTCGCATCTTTAACAAAATATTTTCTTTTAATTTTCTTTGTTGGGAAATCTAAATGGGTGTTCTGGCTTAGAAGCCACAGATTAAACTTTAGACGAAAAAGGAGACCTGCCTGTCTTCACTGGACTGGTCCCAAGGTTTTTCTGTTTTATCACTGGGAAAGGCATCTTAGAAATGCCAGGACTGAGCAAGGGAGAGGGAGTTGTGTTCATTTCTGGATATTATTATTTAAAAAAAAAAAAAAAAGACCTGAGAAAAATGTTTGCTTAAGATATTTACTGTAAATTTTATTGTTAGTGTTCTGGAACAAATGGTCATTTAATAGTCATTTTGCTGGCAAAAATAAAAAGGCTGGACCCCACACCTGTTTAGCTGTAACCAACTAACAAAACAATCTTTCAAGTAGAGTAAAAACAAACCAAATGCCCTTGAATTTTCAAAGAAAATATTACTCCTCCATTTAGCCATAGGACAACATAGTCTGTTTGCTGGGAAGCATACTGAGTAGCTAGCTACAAATCTCTTTGCTGTGAGACTGCACAATTGTCATACATTTTGTTCTCTTTGTCTCAGTTGATATTATCTATAGTACTATTCAGAGAGAGAAAATTTGTGTCTGTCACTGTACCTGTCAGAAAGGAGCAATACCCTCTGGCAGCAACAGTCTGCTTTATGGAGTTTTATTAGTATAATGAATGAAAGCCCAGTAGCATGCCTTGTAACACTCTTAAAATTTGGATTTTAAAAGGACTCATTATTAACAATGAGAAACAACTAGCAGCTTGGTTTATGTACACTTTGTTAAAAGCTCTACATATTTCTAAGAAGAGATTAATCTACAGTAATTTGTCATCAAATTCTGAGTGAACGTAATATAATCCATACAAATGCAGAATGTTCTGCAGGAAATTTGTAAACGTAATGCAATCATGTGTTTGCATTTGTGACTCCTGAGTAGCTAGCAGCAGCTGTATGAACTTTTACGCTTGCACAGATGAGATGCATTGTGTGACTACATCTGTGTATTGTTAATTGCATGTGATGCTTTCCTTGGCCACCATATATGTTAGTAACAGAAATGCGCACTGACTCTCTGACTTTTTTTTTCTTCCTCTTAACTTTTGCTCCCAAAAGGTCTGCAACATTTTATAAAAGGCCCTGACTACCTTGCAGCATATTCTTTTTGAGCACTAAGCACAAACACATTCAAGAAACTGTGCCGGAAATATTTCTCATTTACTGCTTCCAGTAAAAGAAAAACTAAATAGCAAAAAGTACTGTATGTGTTTTCAAGGTCTTGAGATAATTTGTTTAATAAAAATTCACTTTTCTAATGTTTTAAAGGCCCTGTATCTCCATGCCAACGACAGACATGATCCAAGTCTGTTGCAATTTGAGGGAAAATCCTGCTGGCTTCAGTGATTCAAGCCCAGTGGTTTTTCTGGGCGCCTTCTATTTATACAATGTTAATTTCTTAGCTCACAAACTTATTTGCCGAAGAAGACACAGCGTATATACATATATATATACATATATATATACAGCGTAGGACAGCTTTCTTGAAATGTAAGGGTATCCCAGAAAGCCGATTAATTAGTTGATGAGTCACTCAGTAAACAAGCATTTAGGGCCACATGTGAGATTTTGATAGAAGTTCAAAAACATTAATATGAAATGGATTGGGACTGATTCTTTGTGAGTACACATGACAGTCATTATGCTGAGTCCAATAAATTTCTATGCAATTGATAGTAACACTATCTACTTATATGTGTCTGTGTATTTACAACATAATTGTCCTGCTTATTTGGCTCCAGAATATTATCCTATTTATTTGGATATTTCCGTCTTAGCAAAGAATACACATTTATAGCACTTCTATGTCTATGTTTTGTCCAGGAACTGTTCAAGTTTCCTGTTCTCCGCAGAACTGAATGTAAGTTTCCCAGTGTCCTGCAGCATGTGAATAATCAACATAGACTTCATTTTTTAGTAGATCCAATTAAACTTACCTGTTGGTACTGGTTCATGCATTATTTAATCAAGCACCAAAAGACGTCTTTCAAAAATGTCATTCTAGAAAAGTATTTTTTCTCATATTGTTCAGTTGCATAAATTCAGTGTATTCTTTCTAACAATGCATCCCACGCATATTTATAAGAACGTGTATTCTCCAACATGGTGAGAGAACTGTAAACAGCTTATATATTTTCTTGGTGGATCATCCAGTAATTGTCTAACCTTATTTCTTCTTATTAACAGCAAAATTTAGATGTGATACATACTTATCCTGGACAATTCGTTATCATTGTTAGGTTACATTGGTATGAGTAACTTAAGATAAGTAAAGACTAAACTAGTTTGCTTAGTAAGCAGATGTTTAATTTGAAACAGAACGATATGACAGTCTACAAATACTGTAAGAGCTTAACAGCCCAGGTAAACTACATTGCAAAATTTCAGTCTGCCCCCATCCTTTCTACATTTTTAGTATCTTGCTAAGCATTCTTTTTTTCTGCAAATGAATTAACTTCCAGAATCCTCCCAAGCAGCTTTGTTATTGTTATTTTTTTCTACTGAGAGGCCACAGTTCTGGATGAATACAGGTAGATTCTACATATCTCTGCATGTGTCACAAAAACATTACCCTACTACAGAGATATATACCTAAGGAATTTTGTGTATTCTTTTGTCTCATACTGTTTTACTTCTACCTTCTTTTCCTTGTCTTTTTAGCACACTTAGCCCAGTATAAAGAAAAATGCTAATACTTTAATGATGCTGTTTCAAAATCTACTTGCTTGGGAGAAATGAGTTTGCACTGACAAATATGAGGGAGGTTACATATCACCAAACTTATCGTTCTGACAGAGTTGTACTTGTATTGTGTGTGATGACTAATGCCAGGCCTTTAGTACTAGTGAATATATCTATATCCCATCTCTCAGTCTAATAACAGATCTTATCCCTTCTAGAAGATCTTCTGGACAATCACTTTCTGAAATTTCTAACCTCTACTTTTACAAAAACTATAGTCTTGCTTGTATTTTGAGTGGCAACATAAAGTTGTTGAGTTAACCCAAAGATCTTGTATATTTGTAACCTCATTGAAAGATTGCAGAATGCATAAGGGGAGAAGATGCAGTAGTCTCACTGAATACAGTCTCTGTACACCGCCCAAAGAAATGAGAGGGTGGAGTGTCATTATTCTTGGTGGTCAAGAATGTGTCAAGATGTATTTGAAAGAAATTACAGCTGAGCTGAGGATAATTTTTTTTTTTTGCATTTGGTTTCTTAGAGGAGGCCTGAAGAGGAAAGCTGTGGAGTAGTGTTTGGAGATTTTTCTATTTCTCTCTGTATAGCTTTCATGTTGTATTACATACATAGCCTAAGTTCCTAAAACTAACACCAGTCCCTTTCAGAAGTTAAATGGTAGCCTACCTAGAAGGAATGCATTAATAGCCAATGTACATTAAGCAAAGACTACACAATGCAAAACCCAGCCCACAGAAGAAAATAAATAGAAGACAGATCTCCCAAGACACTTTCTGGGTAGTTCAGGCTTGCCAACTCTGCTCGCAATCAGGGCCAAATAATGCTGCTTCTCCATCCTACTCTCTCTTCTCCATCAGAGAAGCTTTATAAACTTGAGCTCGTCTTTCCTTTTTTTTTTTTTTTTTTTTTTTTTTATTTAAGTTTTCATCAAGCCTTGTTTCTGTGCTTCATATGAGCAGATACCACATTTTCCTTTCTATTCTTGCCAGAATTCTCACCTATTCTCTTCATAAATGTCACCTGAGCTACTTTTATTGTTCTCCTCTCTGAACTCTTTTCTGCTGCCCTTCTGTGAAACCCATTAAAAACATTCCTTTCTGCAGTCTGAACATATTTTTCATATGTATTGGAGTCTTCCTGACTTCTTTGCCCTAGCAAGATCCAAATTTGAGATTCACCTTACACTGAGAGCTGTTCCAGCTTTCAGCTCAACTCAACTGTACCCTTGCTCATACTCTTTGTTCCTCTGGTTCTGAACCTTCTTTCACTTAGTCAAACTTTATTTTTAAAGTTTCCCTTGTGAACCTGGTGAAGTATTCTAGATTCATTGCATATGGCCTCTCAGCTCCCCCTTTCCAGATGCTAGGCTACTTCAACTTGTCCACATGTGGTCTAGTAAATTTTTGGTGAGTAGGAATCATGCCATCTTTTGTTTGTCTCTGAAGAGCAATGTCCTCTATTAGTATGGCCTCATTTCTTCTCTCAGACACCTGGTCAGTAGAAGTTATATTAACCAGCTTTCTAAAGGAATTGGGCTTTTGCATAAAGGGGAATTTCTGGGTAATCTGAAAACAGTAATGTAGCTCCAGGACTTTCAATTTCCTCTCAGGCAGCTGACGTAAATTTCTGCAGCCCTTGAGTGTGTTAAAAGTAGTGTCAAATGCAAAAGTGATGCCTGTTTTGGACTGAACTTGATAAAGCTTTAAAATTGTCGTCATCTGTTTTTGTGATCCTTCATCAACTCCTTCACACTTCAACAAAAGAGCTAATAGTATAACAACAAACGAATCCAGAAATCTTTTGGAAAGGCTGTTTCAAGAATTGGGTAAATTGAACATCTTCCATGAAGCTCTCCTAAGCAGGTCTGGAAGGTACAAGGCTGCCTCAAGTGCCCTTGCATCTAGATTCACTTCCTGTGACTTCTCAGCTCTCCCTTTCCAGATGCTAAGTCTTATCAGCCCCTCTGTCTGCATGGCTTCTAGAACTGTCCTTTCTAGGATGGATGTAAACCTATACTGAGTTCAGCAAGCCTTGACCTCTGGCTAAACTTGTATCTACAATGAGTCAGAACTGACCAGAGTTATCCTTCTAAGCAGTCTTTGCAACAAGTGCATATTTGGGCTACATTAAATACTATTTAATGACAAAAACTTCTGCATTAGATGTCAAATGTTTTTAGATTATTTAATAATAATACTGCCTTCTCTTTTTGTATTGCAGAAACATTGAATGTAAGAACATTAAAACAGTTTTAGTCTCTAAATATTTTGGATTTCTTTACAAAGTCCATTCATGAAATAAAATATTTGTAATGAAAAACCATACAATCCATTATGGAAAAATTACGTTTGAGTACAGTCTTTCCAACAGATGTTTTCATTAGACACTTCATACAAAATTTATCTTTTAATTCATATTCTCTCTTATTCTTTCTGCTTGAAATACATGCAGCTTGTGGGTCAGATCTTCAGACAAACAGCTACTAAATATGTCAACAATTTCATGTATAAGCTGCAAGCAAAGTCATTTTGAATACATATTGTGTCTTGTTTTTATTCAAGTTCAATGAAATTACACAGATGTTCTACCTATTTTACACGAAAATTTTACATCTTATCATTGTGCTTACAGGAAGTTTAGTTCTAGGTCAAACTTATCAGAATTGTTTCTTCTAAAGTCTTTTGGTTTTGTTTTTCAGTATCTTTCTACAGAAGTGAAGCCTATATTCTGTTTTCTTTGTGTTGTCCATAAACTTTAAAAAAAATAAAAAAATAGAAATTCACTTGAAGTGATGGTGTCTCCAAATGCTCTCATGGAGTGTTTTTCAATTTAGAGCATTGTCTCTAGAGAAACCAAAGTAGCTCCAGAAACTGTTGGACAGTCAAAAGGTATGACTGTGAGAATCCATTGTGTCAGTGCGGGAGAGGGAGAGTTCATTCTTCTGTTTTTTAGAGAATTGCTGAGTCTGAAGAAAATTACTAGAGAGTACAAATGGGTGAAAAGTGATAAATCTACCTCAGTTTCCATATATGAGAACTGTACCTGTAAGCACCTACTTTACCAGTTAAATGTAGTGGGAAAGTTTTTATGTTCATATACATTTTTCTTTAGAATACATATGCCTGCATGCATCTAACAACAATTTAGTCCAGTACAGATCATTAATGTTTCATAGCTTTTCTCTGTCACAATGATGAAATTGAATCTGATTGCATAGAAAAGTACCTTAATTATTCAAAAAACAACAACAACAAAAAACTATGCTTTTTACTTCCCACCCCTTAGATCTACTTAGTAGTCCTTTTGGTAATGCTGTGGTAACTTTTTTTTTCTGTATGCATTGATAAATTGGACTCTGGGCCATCATCTTTAAATCATTTGCCTGTGTCAGGAGTCAGTGATTATCTTGTTTCTTCTTCAAATCCCATCATTCTCTGCCTGGATAGAGCTAGTGGATGTTGTGATGGGAAGTCCATCTTCAACTTACCTGTAACCACAGGTTGTTGCATCCTGTAGTCTTAAACTTTGATGCTAATAAGCAAGGCAGAACAGTTACCCTGTCTTCTGCTGTTACCCTGTCTTCTGTGGCTCTTAAGAGAGCAGGGTTTTTGGAGGGTTTGTCACAGTTTTGGAAGAGGTGGGAACAGGAAAATATCCAAGTTTAAGTCATCTGTTGAATTGTATGCTCTAAGTTATTGATAGAACACCCTTCCCCTTCATTGTCTCTTCTCCAAATGCTTGTCAATTGATAGGGCTCTTTAACAGTAAGACCGCCTACTCTGTAGTCACACAGCATGCTCCTAGAAGAGTTTGATGTCAGGTAATCATTGCTGTATATAGTAATAAATGATGTGTTTACATAACAGAATTCCCGTGGCCTTTGATATATTCAGATGCTATCAAAGTGGTGCAATGACATTTTGTACAATAGAAACAATAGGAAAGTGCAGAACTATGCAAACTGAGCAAAAGCAAGCTGAGGCCAAATGCACATTGCACTGCAATTTTGTTATTTGCCCTAAGGGCAAGAATCACAGTTGAAGTGAGTTAATATCAGTACCCTTGTGAAGTCCCTAGGGACCAATTCTGATTCCTGATGTCCTTGATGGGCATGGCACTTATGTGAGAAAGCACTGGAAATCACTCTCATTGTACCTGTTAATATGGATAAGGAGCCTGAGTGGTAGTTCCATTTAAATTTTGGAAACAAATTATATTAAGTTGTTTAATATGGTTTGCCTTCTGTAGGGCTGTCTCAAACAGCTGATTTAATTTGACCCTATAGGCTTCCTCTTATGTGTGGTTTTGGTCTTCTCATATGACTTACCAGTCTTCCCTTACTTTTTTTGTTTGTTTGTTTTTTGTTTTTCTTTCCTAATTTTTACAATAGCCTTGTACTAGTCCAAGAGGAGTCCAGGAGACCATGTTATTCACCAGTGCAGATGGAGAAGGGTGAGTTTCTCATTTCTTACATTTGCTAAGGCTTCAGGATATCTTGCAGTCCTTTTTATTCATCCAGTTAGAACATCTATACTGAGAAATAGTATGTGTGCTACTGTAACCAGTTTGTATTCGAAGTTAATTTTCTATAGACATAATGATACTCATTTACACCAAGAATCACATTTTTACAGTGTGAAAATATCTCATTCCTTACCAAAGGTCTGCTGAGCCCCATTTCACAGCTGAGCTAAGACTTTGACTTTCCTTTGCTTTAAGTGCTCTGTTTCAGAGGTTGGCAGTCTCAGGTTTTGTGAGAGCCCAGTGTGATTGCCAGACAGTTGTTAGAGACCCTGTTTGACTCCTTCACCTGAAGTTTAATGGACTTGATTATGCTTCCTGTGCATTTCATAACAGTCTTTGGGACCCTACTTTCCTCAAAGCAGTCAGCTGATGTACCAATGTCCTTTCTGATTATGTTTTACAGAATTCAAATCAATCAGATGCTTCTCATTCTAGAAGGGAAATAAGATTTTGCTCTCACAACAGCCCTGTTATACTTTTTTTTTTTTTTTTTTTTCTCTAATGGCAGAACAGTAGTAGATGCAAATCTATGATAGTTTAAAATACTGAGTTTGTGCTCACAAGGAGCAGCAGAGGCAAGTGATGAGGATTTTACAACAATTTCGCTTATAGACAGAGACACTTACAGCAGTGCACTTCACAGAACAGGGAATCTTCTGTATCAATTGGCTCCATGTGAATAAACCCCAAGTCTGAGAGCTACAAGTTTAACGCTTTAATTCCTCGTGTTGTGTAGAACATGACATCACTGTAAAGTCAATAAAAATATCTTTAAGAAAAAACATTTTGGATCAAACTTCTTCCAATTTTAAGAAAATGTTTTCAAAGGTGTTTTTTT